>NC_053389.1:818803642-818898943 GCF_905171765.1 Bufo bufo
TGAGACCCTACCTAAGATAATCGCCCAAAAACTGAAAAAACTATGGCTCTCAGACTATGAAAAACACTAAAACATGATTTATTTTGTTTCAAAAATGAAATCATTGTGTAAAACTTACATAAATAAAAAAAAGCATACATATTAGGTATTGCCGCGTCCGTAATAACTTGCTCTATAAAAATGTCACATGATCTAAGCACTCAGGTGAATACCGTAAAAAAAAAAAAAAAAAAAAAACCATTTTTTGTCAACATACATCACAAAAAGTTTATATAGCAAGCGATCAAAAAGTCATATGCACCCCAAAATAGCCAATCAAACCGTCATCTCATCTGCAAAAATCGTACCCTGCCCAAAATAATCGCCCAAAAACAGAAAATACTAAGCTCTCAGACTATGGAGACACTAAAACATGATTTTTTTTTTTGTTTCAAAAATGAAATCATTGTGTAAAACTTACATAAAATAAAAAAATTGTATACATATTAGGTATTGCCACGTCCGTGAATACCTGGTCTAAAAAATACCACATGATCTAACCTTTCAGATGAATGTTGTAAATAACAAAAAATAAAAATGGTGCCAAAACAGTTTTTCTTGTTACCTCGCCTCACAAAAAGTGTAATATAGAGCAACCAAAAATCATATTAACCTAAACTAGTACCAACAAAACTGCCACCCTATCCCGTAGTTTCTAAAATGGGTAACTTTTTTGGGTTTCTACTCTAGGGGTGCATCAGGGGGCTTCAAATGGGACATGGTGTCAAAAAACCAGTCCAGCAAAATCTGCCTTCCAAAAACCGTATGGCATTCCTTTCCTTCTGTGCCCTGCCGTGTGACCGTACAGCGGTTTTACGACCACATATGGGGTGTTTCTGCCCAAAAAATTGAAATTTTGAAATTGTATCTCTATGTTCCATTAATTCTTGTGGAATCCTAAAGGGTTAACAAAGTTTGTAAAATCAGTTTTGAATACCTTGAGGAGTGTAGTTTCTAGAATGTGGTCATTTTTGGGTGGTTTTATTATGTAAGCCTCACAAAGTGACTTCAGACCTGAACTGGTCCTTAATAAGGTTTTTTTTGAAAATTTCTGAGAAATTTCAAGATTTGCTTCTAAACTTCTAGGCCTTGTAACATCCCCCAAAAAAAATGTCATTCCCAAAATGATCCAAACATGAAGTAGACATATGGGGAATGTAAAGTAATAACTATTTTTGTAGGCATTAGTATGCATTATAGAAGTAGAGAAATTGAAACTTGGAAATTTGCAAATGTTTCCAAATTTTGGACAAATTTGGTATTTTTTTAAAAATAATAATAAAATATTTTTTTTAACTCCATTTTACCAGTGTCATGAAGTATAATATGTGACAAAAAAAACTATCTCAGAATGGCCTGGATAAGTCAAAGTGTTTTAAAGTTATCACTACATAAAGTGACACTGGTCAGATTTGCAAAAAATGGCCTGGTCCTTAAGGTGAAAATGAGCCCGGTACCTAAGGGGTTAATACTGGGGGGGGGGGGAAACTCCCTACCAATAATTTTAATACTGGGGATCGCCATTAGCAACAGGCAACAAGTGCAGGATTTGCTCCCCTGTATATACATGCATAACTGCATATGGGTTTTAACACTTCCTGTCTGTTTAACACCATGTGGGGGATTCAGTCAGCACAACCCTGTATGCAGGTGCACATCGCTATGGCGAAATACACATACAAACGCAAAAACACAAATGCAATAGCACTCTGCAACCAGCACTCTGCCCTGCCTCTATGCTGGATGTTGAATAAGGCATTGGTGTACATTTTGGCCAAAGCGTAATAAGCCACTCACCACGTCAAGGTCGCCTCTATGAGTGGTCCCTAACACTAGTTCCTACCTGTTTATCGGCCATGATAGCCACACAAAGTCCAGGGAGTGCAGGTACAGCATGCACGCCAGGCACATTCTGTCTTTCCCTGTCCGGTGCCATGACAGCTTTCATCGGATCCAGGGATGCAAGTACCAACATGCATGCAGAGCCCACTATATACTTCTCCTGGAGCCAAATGGCTACTGGAAGGGCTGTAAAAGTAGACTCAGTTTTATACTGACTTTAAAACCAGCCTCCAGGGCAGACTAACTGGTCAGGTGTGCATGACTGCATGGAGATCACCACGCCTCCAATATATACTACAAAGAAAAAATGTGGGGGATTCAGTCAGCACAACCCTGTATGCAGGTGCACATCGCTATGGCAAAATACACATACAAACGCAAAAACACAAATGCAATAGCACTCTGCAACCAGCACTCTGCCCTGCCTCTATGCTGGATGTTGAATGAGGCATTGGTGTACATTTTGGCCAAAGCGTAATAAGCCACTCACCACGTCAAGGTCGCCTCTATGAGTGGTCCCTAACACTAGTTCCTACCGGTTTATGGGCCATGATAGCCCACACAAAGTCCAGGGAGCGCAGGTACAGCATGCACGCCAGGCACACTCTGCTTTTAACCCCGTCCGGAGCCGTTACATCTTTCATCGGATCCAGGGATGCAAGTACCAACATGCATGCTGAGCCCACTATATACTTCTCCTGGAGCCAAATGGCTACTGGTAGGCCCTGTAGAAGTAGACTCAGTTTTATACTGACTTTAAAACCAGCCTCCAGGGCAGATTAACTGGTCAGGTGTGCATGACTGCATGAAGATCGCCACGCCTCCAATATATACTACAAAGAAAAAATGTGGGGGATTCAGTCAGCACAACCCTATATGCAGGTGCACATCGCTATGGTGAAACCCTATATGCAGGTGCACATCGCTATGGCCAAAAATGTACACCAATGCCCATTCAACATCCAGCATGGAGGCAGGGCGGAGTGCTGGTTGCAGAGTGCTATTGCATTTGTGTTTTTCTTTGTATATGTATTTCGCCATAGCGATGTGAACCTGCATACAGGGTTGTGCTGACTGAATCCCCACATTTTTTCTGTGTAGTATATATTGGAGGCGTGGCGATCTCCATGCAGTCATGCACACCTGACCAGTTAATCTGCCCTAGAGGCTGGTTTAAAGTCAGTATAAAACTGAGTCTACTTTACAGCGCCTACCAGTAGCCATTTGGCTCCAGGAGAAGTATACAGTGGGCTCAGCCATGCTTGTTGGTACTTGCATCTCTGGATCCGATGAAAGCTGTCATGGCACCGGACGGGGTTAAAAGCAGAGTGTGCCTGGCGTGCATGCTGTGCCTGCGCTCCCTGGACTTTGTGTGGCTATCATGGCCCATAAACAGGTAAGAACAGTGTTAGGGACCACTCATAGAGGCGACCTTGACGTGGTGAGTGGCTTATTACGCTTTGGCCAAAATGTACCCCAATGCCTCATTCAACATCCAGCATAGAGGCAGGGCAGAGTGCTGGTTGCAGAGTGCTATTACATTTGTGTTTTTGCGTTTGTATGTGTATTTCGCCATAGCGATGTGCACCTGCATATAGGGTTGTGCTGCTGAATCCCACATTTTTTCTTTGTAGTATATATTGGAGGCGTGGTGATCTCCATGCAGTCATGCACACCTGACCAGTTAGTCTGCCCTGGAGGCTGGTTTTAAAGTCGTATAAAATTGAGTCTACTTTTACAGCGTCTACCAGTAGCCATTTGGCCTCCAGGAGAAAGTATATAGTTGGGCTCAGCATGCATGTTGGTACTTGCATCCCTGGATCCGATGAAAGTTGTCATGGCACCGGACGGGGGTTTTAAAAGCAGAGTGTGCCTGGCGTTGCATGCTGTACCTGCACTCCCTAGACTTTGTGTGGCTATCATGGCCCATAAACAGGTAAGAACTAGTGTTAGGGACCACTCATAGATGCGACCTTGACGTGGTGAGTGGCTTATTACGCTTTGGCCAAAATGTACACCAATGCCTCATTCAACATCCAGCATAGAGGCAGGGAAGAGTGCTGGTTTCAGAGTGCTATTGCATTTGTGTTTTTGCCGTTTGTATGTTTTCAGGGTACTCTAATGAATGAGCTGTACCAACTGTATGGGATAGCATGTTTCCACACCACCCTGTATCACCCCCAGGGAAAGGGGCATGTAAGTGGTTCAATCGCACCTTGCTCCAGATGCGGCAGACTCTGGAAGACAGCCAAACTACCAGAGCTTCTGAGTCTATCACACTGCAAAGGTGAACCAGGCTCAATTCTGGTGTTCCCCCACAGCGCTATGCCCAGGATGAGTTTGTATGGGGAGGGTTGCCGATAATGACAACCTCTAGTGGGGTGGCATGTGAGATGGGGAAACCGCTCTCATTGTCTAAGCACTGTGTTAATTAAGTTAAACAATCTGAACTGACATTCTGCTGTTTAGCCACAAGATGCCGCTGTTTCCTAAAGACAGCTAACATTTTCCATATTCATGAGAGGTGGAGTTACAAAGCCTGGGGAGGAAGAGATAGAGCAGTCATCTTGGGGAGAGCTTGGAAGAGAATCCAGGACTTGTGTGTGAGGAGGATCCATCAACATCCAGGTGTCGGAGCACCATTCGGTGACCAAACTTCAGCCCAGTGAAGCTGAGCACATCCAGGGCCCTGATCCTGTCCAGAGGAATGAGGATTGCTTCCAAGAATGCTGATGAGAGCTGAGGAGCAAAGCAACATACACTGCGGTACTGAATGCTTGTTGGTGAAGTTTTTTTTTTCGGTTCACATTCACCAGTGGATGCAGAGCAGACCCGGGTCGGTAAGACTGATTGTGCACGCACCTCACCACAGTGTTGGCGCCTAGAATCCTAGAATCAGGCTAGAAATGTTGCTGCTGCTGTTCATTGCAAGGACTCCACAATTTAAAGTGACATTTCACATGGGAGAGCTAATAAACTTCCTCACAAACTGAAGCCAGGCTGGCGTTTTGCTCAGAAAGAATAATCACACATGCTACAGTTATGGGAGGGGAATACTGTAGAGCATTGTAAGTTTGTAAGCAATTATGCTGCACAGCAGGCTGGCCGTACCACACACCCAAACAGTTGTTCTTGATTTTATTAGGGTAATTACAGGTTAGGTGTGGCTGTTTAGTTGTGCCGCCAGTAGGTAAATTACCACACTTTACTCTGGCATTCATCTGAGGGCGCCGCGCTGTGCAGTACAAGGGTCTCAGCCTTCGGGCTGGGTGTATGTAAATTATTGTGTGTTCCGAGCATTTGTGATTGTGTTCATTGCCACGTTTAAGTAAAATACTGTTTTGGCAAAAGCTGGTGTTGGAGTTGCTTTCCTCATTCGTGACTTCGCTGTATCCTGGGGAGCCTACTCCCGGTACATGGCTTACATTCTCATGTGGTTTTCACCCTCTCACTTTTGACTGACCACTATGTTAACTCCTCATGCGGTTGCCACCCCACCATTTTGTGACTGGGCCATTATGTTGACTCCTCATGCGGTTGCCACCTCACCACTCTCTGACTGGGGCCATTATGTTGACTCCTCATGCAGGTGCCACTCTCCCCACTAGTGTCCCTGTTTGGCCTTGTTGACATCACTATTTATTTTTACCTTTCTTCTGATCTGTCAAAGGACGGAAAAATCAAAAACACAGCAAATCCTATCTTTGGAGCATCCGTAAGGCCTCTATCACATGGTCCCTATTTTGCATCAGGATTTGCTCATAATTTGGAAGCCAAAATCAGGACAAAAAACACAGAAGACATGCAAATATTCCTATTACGTGTCATCTCTGTTTTGGATCCACTCCTGTTTTTTTTTTTGGGCCTTAGCAATACTGATGGATTACTGAACAAATGTTGTTAAGTCGGATGCTCAAAACACAGGAGACTTTTTTTGGGGGTTGCCTTTGTGACTTTTCAGAAGAAGGGCAAAATAAACAGTGACATCAACACAGATTTACTGCTGACACCAGTGTCGGACTGGGGTGCCTAGGGCCCACAAGTAAAATTTATTTTGGGGCCCACCATACGGATTATTCAAATATTACCTGCTCACAGAGCAGCAAGATGCAGCCAGATGATTGAACATGGAAGTCCCTGCAGCAACTTTGAGAAGGTAGTTCCTTTGGAAAAGAGATTACCGGCTAGCTTTCCTCTATAGCTAGAAGTCATCTCAGCTATCTGATCCTGTGTATAATAATAAACTGGGTATTTTCTTTAATAATCTATCAAGTTTTTTATATGAATTGGCCCCTATGGACCAGTCCGAGCCTGGCTGACACCCCCTCCATTCTGTCATGGGGCTACTACTTGAATCAGCGTGTAACAGAACAGGTTCTGTAGAAATCTATGTGGAATCAGCTGACGACGATGTAAAAGGAGTGCACTTTTTCACTCTAAAGTACAATCTTGGGCCACTGCACAGTTCTTTATACCTGACCCTAATATTGACCTGTAAGGATAAGTTCACACTTGAGTTATTTGGTCAGTTTTTGACCTGTAACTACCAAATAAGTGAAGTGTTAAGTGATTCTAAGAGTGACACCTGTCAACTGCCTGTCCTACTGATGCACAGTAACTGTATCACTACTACAGCGGACTACCTAAATGTCTCTGTAATGCTCAGTGTATGTACACTATTATAAAAGTGTCCGAATATTTTTAAACTTGTCTCATCTCTAGTCATCACGTCAGCCGACGTGGTGACGTCACCGCAAATGGATTTCATGCTAGATTTCAATCAAGATGGCAGCAGCCTGCCCATCGTGAAAATGGATGAGGTTAGAATTTTTTTTTTTTACCGCCATTCAGGGAAATCGATTCACAACCAAAAAGCATGAGGTAATTCGGTTTCACGCCAAATCCAATTTTCACTCACAGAGACAGACACACATTAGACGTGTTGCACTCGCCTTTTTCTCCCATGTAATCTCTCAAATGCTCCTCTCTTCCTCTGACCACAATCTTCTTGCATTCTCAAACATTTTCTCTTTAATTGTGCAGAGTTCCGAATGACATATGAAAAAACTCACTCCAAGGAAGACTTCAAGTACAACAAGATGTTCTCCACTTCAAGTCTGCACTCACCACTTCTAAACAAGACTGCCTCACTACTCTTATAGTGTCTTTCCTGCAACCCCAAACAAGACTCATAGAACAACAGGTCTCCCACCTTTTATCCCACTCACTCTTTGATGTCTACAATCCGGCTTTCAACCCAATCACTCTACTGAAACCACCCAAACCAAAATTGCCAATGTCTGCTTCTGCCAAAGCTAAATATCATTACTCTCCACCTCTGTCTTGACTTGTCCTCTGCCTTGACACCTTCACCTACAGAACCTTCAGCATTTCCCACACCCTCATCACACTCTCTCTCTCCATTGATGTCCTTAAGGCTCTGTCCTGGGTCCCTTACTTTCTCCATTTACACATTTGACCGGGGAGAGCTCATAGAGTCCCATGGTTTCCAATACCACTTCTATATTGATGACAGTCAAATCTACCCTCTGACTCAGATATCACTTACCATCTTCATTGTTCTATTTAACACTGATAAAACATAATTCATTATCTTTTCCCACAAGCCCCCTCAGCTCCCCTATTAGACATATTCATTACAGTTAACAATGCCATATTTTCTCCAGTCTCACAGTTAATTTGCCTTGGGATAACATTTGATCCTGCCTTGTCCTTCAAGTCAACTTCTGTAAACTTCAAATCAAGAACATATTTAATCTTTGCTCCTTCCTCAACCCTGAGACAACTAAAATGCTAGTGCATGCATCATATCCTGCCTGGACTACTGCAATATCCTCCTGGCCTCTCATCTAGCACTCTTGCAACCCTCCAATCTATCCTCAACTCTGCTGCCTGATTAATCCACCTCTCCCCACATTACTCATCTGTTTCTCCCCTCTGGCAATCCCTTCAGGGGTTCCCCATTGTCCAGCAAATTTGGTTCAATATACTAACAACAACATATAAGGCCATCCACAAACTGTCCCCTCTTTACATCTCTGACCTGCTTTCCTGAAACATTCCCACACATTATCTCCGATCCTACAAGACCTCATTTTTTGCTCTTTTCTTGTTTGTTCCTCAAATAATCGTCTACAAGATTTCCATTGTACATCCCACATTCTCTAGAACTGGCAACCCAGCACATTAGGCTCTCCCCAACATCCAAACCTTCAATAGCAACCTGAAAACGCACCTTTTCAGGAAAGCCTACCACCTGCAATAAGCATGCTGCCACCGCACATCCACATTAGTGGCCTGTACAATCACCTTCTGCGTCCTCCCGTTTCCCTTGTAGATTGTAATCTCTCACAGTTAAGATCTTCTCCTTCCATTTACTTGTCTGTTACTAAGTTTATGTTCATTGAACTCATATTGTATTGTTTTATATTATGTATGTGAACCCCCTCTTAGATGCACAGCTCCATGGAATTAATGGCACTTTCAAAAAATAATGATTTAAAAATGCCCACTTTACTTCTGCTAACAGCTCAAAAACTGTCCTCCGATTATCAGCCATTGTGGTCTTTTTATTCATGCTACCAGTGTCACTCAAGGTGAGGGTTTGTGAAGCAGGGTAAGGTGTGTATGAGGGAATCAAATGTAAAGGGTCTGAAAATGTGGGAATTAGCAGAAGTTTATGCAATTTTATTGAATTGGCCAAACTGATTGGTATTTAATGTTATGTATTAATGATCTGTGGTCACATGTTCAGGTCCTCAAGCCAATAAAGCATGCATCTAACATAGGAGGCTCTTGCCTTATAATGCTCTGAATGGTCTCATATTGGGCGGGTTCGGGCACAAGGACCCATGGAAGCATTAGACAAGGTTAGATGCACCAGATTGTATTAGAACAAGAGGACACCCAGAAAGCTGCAGAGGCAGCAGCAGAAATAAGCATTCTGCGGCCCCCAAATGAGGTGCACAAGTTTCCTGTGTAACCATAAAAGCAGGGAAGAACATGTGAGGAAGAATATGTGAGGAGGCTGATGTTTTACAGAGTCTTCAGCGAAACTCATATCTGGTGTCACATTCGATTCCATTTAAAGAAAAACAACAATTGGACTGAATAAATAGCAGTCAGTTACACACGTGTTTGTGTGTTTAAGGCCCAGTGCAGTGCATAGTGTCACTTCAGCGCAACTCATTTCTGGTTGTCACAGTAGCTTGCACGCATAGTACAACTTAACTAATCTAAAAAAAATGACAGGCAGAGGCAGGCCACCCCGCAGGGGCCGTTGTGGTCGTGGTGCTGTGATTCCCTTAGGCCCTAGACTAATGCCAGTGTTCAGAGGCCACGTACCCTGAACTCGAAAAGTTCTGAGGACATAGCTGACTGGCTAACACAGGGACACCCAATCTTCTACAGCTTCCGCTCGAACCTTGACGGACCATCATCCTCCAGCTCAGCTTCGGGCACCTCTCAAGTTACTACTCGCCCGCCTGCTTGCCGCCACCACCAACACTAGCACCACATCCGCTTCACTTGATCTGTCAGAGGAGTTATTTGCACATCAGTTGGAAGAAATGAGGGATGCGCAACCATTATTGCCAGAGGATGTAGATAACAGGGATATGTCTCAGTCAGGCAGCATTACACACATGGACGTACGGTTTGATGATGATGATGATGTTGTACCCGCTGCTGCTTCCTTTGCTGAGTTGTCAGATACAAGTGAAGCGTTTTGAGATGACGATGTGTCCGTGGATGTCACGTGGGGTGCCCGCTCGAGAGAAGAAGAACAGGGGGAAAGTTCAGATGGGGAGACAGAGAGGAGGAGGAGACGAGTTGGAAGCAGGGGGAGGTCGGCGCAAGGAGCTAGTGGCACAGTCAGACAGCATGTATCGGCACCCGGGGTCAGCCGACAGCACGCAATCAACACATGCTGTTGCCACCACCAGAATGCCGATCATTGCAGAGCTCAGCAGTGTGGCATTTTTTTTGTGTGTCTGCCTCTGATAACAGCAATGCCATTTGCAACCTGTGCAAAAGAAACTGAGTCGTGGGAAGTCCAACCACCCACCTAGGTACAACTGCTTCGCACATCACAAACGTCTATGGGATCAACACATGAGTACAAGCAGCACACAAACTCAAAGCCGCCATCCACCTTCTGGTCCAGCATCTTCAGCCACGTCAACCACTGCTGTCCTCCTTGCCCCCTCTCAACCATCTGCCACTCCGTCTCTCGCCTTGAGCAGTTCCTGCTCATGCTGCCCACAGTCAGGTGTCTATCAAGGACAAGTTTGAGCGTAAGAAGCCAATGTCACAAAGTCACCCCCTTGCCCGGCGTCTGACAGCTGGCTTGTCTGAACTCTTAGCCCGCCAGCTTTTACCATACAAGCTGGTGGAGTCTGAGGCGTTCCAGGGTGACGTAACAGGGATTAAACTGATAAGAATAGAACAACATAACACACCACAACTATCTGGCGGCACATTAGATTGCACGCGTAGTGCACCCAAATTTGAAGTAGGAGGACCGACCAAGCATCTTTTTCCATCTCCCCGTTCCTAAATCGATGCCATATACACGTCCCCTGATAAGGGACGTAACAGGGACTAAACTGATAGGATAGTACTACTTAACACACCTTATAATAACGCAGAGAGAGGCAGAGCAGAGAGAGGAGTCTGAAGAAGAGGAATCAGAGGAGGAAGGTGGCTTTGAGGAGGTGGAAGACCAACCACAGCAGGCGTCCCAGGGGGCTTGTTGTCACCTTTCGGGGACCCTTGGTGTTTGCACGTGGCCTGGGTGGAGGAAGAGACCTTCAATGACGTCAGTGAGGACAAGGAACGGGACATGGCTAGCTTGGTATCCAACCTTGTGCACATGGGGAGTTTGCGGTTGTGCAAATGGACTGTTTGCGGTTGTTTGCGGTTGTTTGCGGTGCGTTAGACGGGGAGTTTGGTCTGTCACTGTGAAGTGGCGTAACCCTTACACTACCTGATCGATACAACATCATACCTGATCGTATACACACACTGGATGTTTTAAAGCACGTTATTCTAAACAATTTGGAATGTTAGGTGATTTATGCCCTTTATGGATTAAAACCCGACTCTGCGTCAACTACGTAATTTTCCATGGGGAGTTTTGCCCATGGATTCCCCTCCGGCCTGCCACAGTCCAGGTGTTAGTGCCCTTAAAACAACTTTTCCATCACTATTGTGGCCAGAAAGAGTCCCTGTGGGTTTTAAAATTCGCCAACCATTGAAGTTAATGGTGGTTTGCGAAAATTCCGTTCACCGTTCACGAACGGAAAATGTTATGTTCGCGACATTTCTAGTGGTGATGTAGAAGATGATTGTGTAAATGAAATTAAGCAAATGAATTACCTTTCTGTTCACTTCTGGTTCAATTCCTGGTATAATTCCAGCTCTACACTTAATGTGGCACTTAGATCTGCACACAAATGATCAATGGCCAGTTGAGGAGCGATTGACATTTGATAGAAAAAAAAAAAAAAACGGTATATTGATATATAGTGCTCCACAGAGGACAAAAGTACAAAGTGGCCAACGAAAAAAGTAGCCAGCCTCCAATATCTCCAAATCAAACGGTTTTAAAAGTAAATATGTCTTAGTTGTCCATAGAACCAATCAGAGCTCAGCTTTAACTTTTTTAGAGCCTTGCAGGAACTGAAAGCTGAGATCTGATTGGATGCTATGGGCAACTAAGACAGATTTATTATTAGCCAGTGGGATTTGGAGATATTGAAGATGGACTACTTTTTTTCACCCTGTATAAAGGAGCATTCTCATGTTGTTTCGTAGAAGATAGCCTAGACCTTTCAGATCCTGTTGTCACAGAATATTGCCAGGTACACAATACCATGGGCCTCTAGCTTATCCCAAAAAAACATGGGTGTCAGATTTTTGTATTCTATGACAGCTTTAAAGCTTATGAGCATGAAAAGGATTCATAATTGTATAATATGCATTAGTCAATCAATACCTTTTAACAGTTTATAATACTCAGTCCCCCCCCCCCCCCCCCCTTCTTAACTTTATACTGAGGCACGCATAGGGATTTTACTACTAGGGGGAAAAGTTTGAACCAGCTTGTGTTGTATTACTGAGATTGTCTCTCCTGGAACCATTGCTTGTAGGAAATAATACTCTGCCTCTAGAAGATGCTACATTATAGAACATGGAGGCCTGTGTATGGATTCCATGGAATGACCATGCAGGTCCAGGCAGTGTTCTGTGCTCCATTACTAATCTTCATATTTTCTTTGTAGATCACACATGAATTACTTTTACATTTCTGCACATTTTTTTGTATATTATTATTATTATTATTACTATTATTATTATTATTTTTTACGTTATTAGACTCTTTACATTACACATGGCTTGTCTCTGCTTTTGTCTTATTATATTATTTTATATATGATTATATCATTTCTTAGTATTTGGACACATGTATACTGCCTTACTTTCACAGAAACTGAAAGACATTGGAATACTGTGTAAAGTTCTTCTCACACAAAACTAAGTTGCGTCATCGTACAGAGACAGAAGAAACCCCGCGAGGTAACGATCAGCGAGGGACGGGGAGTTGATTCTGTCATTCTCTGTGTGTAAATTGCCTCATTTAGCTTGTGGGATATGAAAAGTTACAGATTAGAAAGAAATAATGAACGAGAAGCTGGAAAATTCCTGGTAGATTAATTACACGTCAGAGAATGAATTAGATGGAGATAATGTCAGATACAATGTAATCGTGTGATAGGGGAATTTCTCAATTACTGTATTTAGCTTCTCGTTATCGTTAATGACCTGATGAAGTAATTTCATTATTAGAACTTTGTAAGAAAACCTTAGAGAATTCACAGAAGTACAGACTGTGTGTGTGGTTAACTATTCACTGTCATAATGTCATGTATTACTGTATATGGCAGTAAATAGGTAAAATACAGTAATAATAATGATGTTATAGTAATATTATAATATAATAATAAGAAGAAGAAGAAGAAGAAGAATATATAATGTTATAACAGTATAAATTAAATAATAATAATAATAATAATAATAATAATAAGAAGAAGGAGAATAGTATTGTTATATGTTATAACAGTATAAATATTATTATTATTATTATTATTATTAATTAAATGTATCCTCATCATAAATGAAATGTATCCTCCGGCAGCCCGTGCACCTGATCGTAGCTGGTGTGGATTTAAGTCACTGGCGCCAATTACTTACTTAAAAGTTACCTAAGCAGGGAGGAATCATGACTTCAGATGGAAAAAAAGACGAATATTCTAAAAAACAAATATATTCGATATATTGCTATATATTCTTTTTTCGAATGTTCGTAATATTCTAAAACAAGAATATATAGCAATATAGCGAATATTAGAAAAAAAACGAATATAGAGCAATTAGCTAATATAGTGCTATATCTTTTTTTTTAATAGTTGTAATTTTTATTTTCCAATCTGAGCTTCAGATGAGAAAAAAATTACAAATATTAGACAAAGAAGATTATAGCACTATATTAGCTAAATTGCTCTATATTCGTTTTTTTCCCGAATCTTCGCTATATTGCTATATATTCTTGTTTTTGAATATTACGAATATTCAAAAAAACTAATATATTAGTTTTTTTGAATATTCGTCTTTGTTTTAAAAAATCTGTACAGTTGTTCCACTTTGGCATACTCCTCCCCGACAAGAGTCCCCCCGCCACCATGGGAATGCCTGGAGGTTAGAATATACCATCGATCTGAGTTTTCACGATTTCATTGATTCTCATTACGAAAATTCTCATTACGAAAATTTGCAATAAATACTACTCCTAAAGTCAAAGATATTGCAGCCCTTCTCATTGGGCCCACAAGCTAGAAGCAGGGAGGGATCATGTGTACTGATTAAAAAAAAAATCTCGAATATTTGAAATTACGAATATATATCACTATATTCTAAATATTCGCGAATTCTCGAAGTGCGATATTCGAGATAAAATTTGAAATTCGAATATTCGTGATCAACACTAGTTGCAATATTTTGTATGAAACCGGGGCGACGCTTATCTGTGGTAAGCGTGTTCTGTCTATAACCTTTCAATGCCTGCCACACTAAAAAACCATTTGGATACATTCATCAACCCCCGAAGGCGCAACCAAAAGGCAACAGCTGCCACCCTTTTTGCCACCACTGAATATGACACCTCCGTGCTAAATGCCAACCCAGCAAAATAAATCAGCAGCGTCCGGAACTTATCTGTCAAACCACAACTCCAATCTGTTCCACCAATTGTTCCCATTGAGACCGCACCGCAGCATAAGCAGACCACGTACCGGAACTCACAGACTGTCGAATCAAAGCTATGGAGACCCCAAGACCATGTTCCAAAGCCACTGCAGACAAGGACTTTCCGCCTCCGGCACCATTCTGCGAAATCTGTCCACTGAAAACGAGAGAGAGCATCAGCCACGGAATTCTCCACACCCGGAACATGTACAGCCACAAAGAATGCATTCAAGAAAAGACCCCACAACACCAAGTGCCGCAACAGGCAGATCACCGGCAGCGAACTGGCCGATTGCAAATTAATAGCTTGAACCACACCCATGTTATTACAACAAAAACGTACTCGTCTGTTCCGCAAAAAATCCCCCCATAATTCCGTAGCCAACACAATAGTAAACAATTCTAACAACGCCAAGTAAGGAAGCCAGCCCCCCACCACTCCTCAAGCCACACCCCTGCACTTCATTGTCCCTGAAAAAAACGCGCCATACCCACAAGATCCCGATGTTGTCAGTGTAAAGTTCCCAAATCAAGTTAGAAATCTGTGCTTCCATCCAAACTGATCTACCATTAAACTGGACAAAAAACCCTCCCAAACCTCCAAATCAGTCCAAACTTCAGCTGACAACCGCACAAAATGGGAAGGAACGACCGTCCCCGCCGTAGCCATGGCCAATCTCCGCAAAATAACCCTCCCCATAAGCAAAATCCGACAGGCAAAATTAAGTTTACCCACTAATTGTACCCTGCGCAATTGTGTCTTCTGAACCCTTCTCAAACCTACACTTCCGCAACCAGGTCCGCCACTTTTTCTTCTGGCAAACGATATTCCATGTTTACCGTATCTAATAATACCTAAAAATGTAACTGTAGTAGCTGGACCCCCTGTCTTCTCTGCTGCTAACGGAACCACAAAAGCCGCCACCACCCGCTCCATCGTGTGTAACAAAATAGAACAAACCCGAGAGCCAGCCGGCCCTAAAAACAAAAAATTGTCCAAGTAATGGAGAACAGACTCCCATCCTAATTCCTGCTTCACTTCCCATTCCAAGAATAAACAAAAAGTTTTGAACAATGAACAATAAATTGCACAGGCCCATAGGCAAACAACAATCTACATAAAACTGCCCATCCCAACTGAAACCCAACAGGTGAAAACTATCCGGATGTATAGGAAGCAAATGGAACGCCGCCTCTATATCCGTTTTTGCCAAAGTGCACCTTGCCCTAAACGACGAACCCACGTGACCGCCGCGTCAAAAGACATATAGGACACGGACAAAGCTCCCGATCTATACTATCATTCACCGAACTTCCCGCCGGGTAGGAAAAATGATGAATGAGCCGAAACTTGTTCAGCTCCTTCTTTGGTACCAAACCTAACGGAGACCACCCGCAACGCTAGCAACGGCTTTTCCGGAAACGGTCCCACAACCCTTACCGGCCAATATTTCTTCTCAATCTTCTCCTTGACAACCCCCGCCTAGCAAGTGCAGACACTAAATTCCGAGCGCTGCAGGCCACACCGACTGAAGTACACGGCATGCAAAATCCCGACCTGACAACTTGGCCGCCGCCCTATTCGGATACCTATTTAGGAAGGGAAGCATCTCGTTCACCCTCACCGGCGTTGGACCTCTTCTGCGCAGCCTCATGTCCCTTTCCTTTTCCCGCTTGAAACACAGAGTGAATCTATGAGATCCCCCACACCTGGAGCATTCATGCTTAAATCGGCTGTCGAAAAGGAACTTACCAATACCCTTCGTTAAACTTCCAGCAGCAACCTTTTCTACTGCCAGAGGGCGACTCTTGCTGGCAAAGCACCCCCTGACGCCCCCACGAAAGGGATGAGCCCCCACTTTAGGGGCCGCCATAGGCCGCATCCACAAACTGATATCCTTATATGGTCCCACCTTATACTGGGCCGATTAGTCTTACGCTGACGAAACTGTTCATCATATCTCATCCACGCGACCCCACCATATACCCTGTACGCTTCCCCTGTAGAATCCATGTAACCAAAAAGCGCGGAACAATGTTCCGGCTCTTTTCCAAACTATGCTCGCCAGTATCGCAAAAGCCTGCAACCAATTCATAAATGTGCGAGGTGTCAAACGGTACCGACGCCTCTCTTCATCCTCTTTTTTTACTTTTGTGCGGCTTCACCCTATCTAAATTAAACTTTTCTAACGGGAGCAACAAAAAAATTTCCACGTATTCATCATTGTAAATCTTTTCCCTCACTTCCGTCTTCAAGTGGGCCCACAATGGCCCTTCAAAACACACATATACCTCCCCTTTAGCAGCGTCCTCCAACCGGACCATATCTACAGTACCCCGACTTGCCTCCGCTAGTCGTCGCCTCAACCACAGGTACTGCCGATGTCGTCACCACCTCAGGTATCGTGACCCCAGGGAGCGCGACACTCCCCCTAGCAACCCCCGACCTATCAGACGCCACATTAGTTCCCGTTACTGCCTGATCGTCGAGGACCAAACCGCTGCAGGCGAAACCGCTGCCCAGCCCCGGACGCTCGCCAATAACACCGCCACCCTCTGCAACAACTCCTGTACCGCCTGGCTACCCCCACTAACCGATGACGCTCCTAGCAAA
Source organism: Bufo bufo (assembly GCF_905171765.1). Lineage (NCBI taxonomy): Eukaryota > Metazoa > Chordata > Amphibia > Anura > Bufonidae > Bufo > Bufo bufo. Next base: position 818,820,462 of record NC_053389.1, read on the forward strand.
CCTGTCCCCTGTTCCCCCACCCTCCTGGCTGTCCCTGGGAAGGACTCCCAGCAGCCGTAGATCTCCGCATCCCCTGCTCCTGGGCAATTCTAAAACCCGTGGCCGCTGCGACCGGCTCAGCAGCAGTCCCAGCCAACGCCTCCGGGCCATCTTCTCCTTCTTCAGAATCCTGAGTAACCTCATCTACCTCCTCCGACCTTGGCGATGACGACCTACCTTCGCATCCGTGAGGAACAGGGACAACATCTTCGTCCAACATACGCTCTGACCCACCGGCTGGCGGCCGCAAATTGTTGTCAACCCCTTAATCTGTCTCAGCCAGAGGGACATCCCTCTTGGTGGTCATAGCAAGACTCCCTACCCACTGAGCTCTTGTCCCTGCACAGAATTGCCTCTCGCCACCAGCACGGTCCTTGGCACTTGTACAAAATTCTCTGCCTGCCCGTCCTCTCTGTGCTGTAATTGCCTCCGGCTCTCACCAGGGGGCCTCGGCGCGTGCCCAACCTCTTCTGCCTGCCCTTCTTCTCTGCACTGCAATTGCATTCGGCTCCCAGCAGAAATCCTCGTTACGCTGACCACGTCTTCTGCCTGCCTGTCCTCCTGTGCTCTGGAAACGTCCGTCTCCGACTTGCTTCCCCTGGAGCGCATCCGCCGATCAGAAGCAGCTGCCCCAACTGCAGGTACGTTCCCGACTCGTCCCCTGACTCCGGCATCTAGCAGGAGGGCCGCCGCATCCTCCGCCACTTCCAGCTGAAAGGGAGCCGGAGCGATGTTTAACATGTTCCCCTCCCACAGAGCCTGGCCGCCGTGCGGGGTTCCTCCCAGTGCGGCTGCGGGCACCGCTGCTGTGCCTACGCACCGGAGGGTCCCTTAAGGGGCTCCCTAGGAGCCGCCTGACTCGGGGGTCACCTCTGGGCTAAGGCTCTCTGGGGGCCTGCATCTCCTCGCCCGTGCAACACTCACAGGGGCCGCAGTCGCCGACACACCTCCGCTCAAAGCCGCCTGCAGGGTCTCCTGAATACGCTGCGAGCCATGATGAGCCGCAGCAGCCCTAATCTGTTCAATTAACTGCTCTAAAGAAGACATGTTGAATGAAGCCTGACGTTCAACCAACTTCAAAGCACACTACTGACTACACCCCAAGCTCCTCCCCCTATTGCCTTATAACGCCAGAGCAAAAATACCGCTCCACCCCTCAGTCCTCCCCTGACTCCCTCCTTCCAAATCCACATTAACCTTCTTTGCCACTACCTTCCACCATAGTCAAGCCGCATTTCGCTACGGCTGCGCCCAGCTCCATTGCTTTTCATATTTTAGGGATGCGCACACTTTAAACAGAGATGTGGCGCATATAATTTAACTGTCTGCAGCGGCCTATTATACGGTATTTAGCGCAGGATGCGCTAAAATATATATTGCTGCTGTCACACACAATAATTCTTAAAAGGCCTTTTGGGTCTCTGAAAAGATTTTTGTATAAAAATCTTCCTATTACACTCCCTACACTGTCTGTCCCTTCCTATGCACAGCTCTCCCTAACACTGAGCAATTTAGCACTGGTTGCACTACAAACATATATTGCTGCTGTCACACACAATAGTCCTTATAGTACCAAACAAATATTCAATTACACTCCTTATACTCTCTGTCCCTTCCTATTCTCAGCTCTCCCTGACAACAAATGAGCCGAACATGCGTCATCGGGTGCTATTTAGCACCAATGACACGTTTTGGCCAGCTAATCACAGTAATGCTTAGCAGCCTAGAAATGTGCGGGTAGGAGACTTGAGCATGGCGCTCGAGCACATGCAGTGTTCGGCCGGGGATGTTCGATCATCAATAATACCGACATATCCATACCATTCTGTTTGCCCAAGGAATCAGGCTTAGCCCCCCCAAAAAAAGATGAAGGGCAGCGCCAAAAAAAGATGAAGGGCAGCGCCCGGCAACCTGCGAGGAAACCTTCATGCCCTCCGACACCACGCCCTCCTCAGCCGAAACAGCCGGGGTATCATCACAAAGGACCTGGTACCGGTTGGAGAGATCCACAAGAGGGGCCCCAGTTGATCCTTCCTTTGGTATCTGGTCAAGGGTGAGATGGATCCCACTCCAGAGAGGGCCTACGACCCTCTCCTTTCTTCTTTCTCCTGCTCCGCCTGTTCACCCTCTTCTCCAACCACTCCTTGCAATCCTCGTCCATGCTTTTGCCTTACGAGGATGCAGTCGCAGCGGAGGAGCCAGCCTTCTCAGGCTGGACCTCAGATTGCCCACCATCATCGCTATACCCCGTGTCACTCCAACTAGGACCCTCAGCCGAAGGACCAACCAAAGGATCAGCTGAGGGACCAGCTGCCATCTGCTCTCTATCTTTACGGAGTTGTTCCTGCCATCTAATCTTGGATGGCCTTAGCTTTTTAACCGGATCCTGCCTGCTTCTTCCAGCGCTAGTACTTACCCTAGCACTCATCCCCTCACCAACTGGCTTAGTCCCAGCAGCAGCCTCCTCCCCTACCACAGGTCCAGCCTCATGGCTAGCGCCTGCCTGATTCTGAGCCTGGCCCTGAACCTTGTTGGCGAAGGCAAGCAGACAGCGACTGAAAGGGTTACCCAGGTCTCCGCACAGGTTGCACCGGATCCACCTACAAGATGCGGCAAGGTGGCCGACGTCCCCACACTTCGTGCACTTACGAACGTGAAGTGGACGGAAACACACTTGTGACAGACCTTTGGCTGCCCCTGATAAAATAACATAATCCTGTCCCTCCCTGAGAAAGCAGAAGAGGGAATATGAGCAGCAGAGTTGCCCTGGGCCATCAGCTTTACGCTGAAGGTCCAGGCGCCTGACCAGATGCCATGATCGTCCAAAACTTTGCCGGGGAACTGTCCAACCTCGCCATAACGACTGAGCCAGGTCATTATATCCACGCTAGAGAGAGATTTGTTGCAAGTTAGGACCATCACTCTCTTTACCATCATCTGGCGGGTTATAGCCTGGACAGAAACCCCCTGCCAGGCAGGGGTGCTCTTTGCCAATTCATACCTAGACCAGAAGAGTTCAAGACCCTCTGGTCTGACAAAACTGACATCGAACATCTTGGTGCCTTAGCGATGGATCGGTGCAAAGATGTCATTTGCCGCAAAACCCATCTCCAGGAGAAGTTCCACAATGTCCTCCCTAGAAGGCGCTGCTTCCTCATTCCTCCAATTGAGACGGGCCACAATCCTACGGCCCCTCCCGGCTGTAGGGAGAGTTCAGGTGGTCTCTCCCCTTCTCTTCTCTCGGAAGGCCCTCAGACCATTTCTTTCCGTCCAAAAGACAGGTCAACCGGTTCTCCCTCTACCTGTATGGAAGTCCCCTTCCCTTTCTTCAAACCTCAAAGAGGTGCCGTTGCAAGTCACCATTGCCTGATTCCCTGGGCAAAGAGTCATTCACAGTTACACTCGCATATGACCTCATGTATGACTTTGCCTGTTCCTCCACCTTCTTTATAGTCTCCCTCCTCCTACTCTCCATCTCTTCATCCACATCCGTGTCTGCAGCATAGGCTGCTACCAGATCTTCATCCATAATCTCATTCACAACCTCACTATCTGCCCTACCCATAATCCCATTCATCTCCTCGTTTGCATCCTCATTCTCATCCCCATCAACATTTACATTACCATTGGCATTTGCATTCTTCACTCCCCCCAGACTGGTCGGGTTCCCTATAGAGTCCATAGTATCACTGGGTGCGGGGTTTGGGGAGCCCCCCGCAAAAACTGCAGGAGACTCCTCGCCCCCCGCACCCTCTACCGCCTCTATGGGCCACACAATCCCAGGGCTACGTCTTCCCACGCTTTCCACTGACTTAGATGAGGGGGATAGAGAATGAGGATCAGCAATGAGGGGGATAGAGAAGAAAGAAGAAGGGGCGCACAATAGGATAGTATGTTCAATAAATTATAAAGCAAAGTGCGATATTTGGAGGCTCATCTGATAAGGTTGTGCTAATGATAGGCACAACCCTATTTTAGACTTGTGCGAATCAGACCTTTTCACCAGGATTGCAGCCTCAAAGGATTTTCTTTTGGATAGGATGTCCAGTTCTCCAAAGGATGCTTGTAATGAAGAGGGTTTTGCTATGGCGCAAATTCACTGGTAGAGGCGGTGTTGATGTCAAATCTAATTCTTCTTTATTTGAAGATAGCACGTAAATAAAAACAGTTTCCCTTCATCAGGTTTTACAGAATGATTTTGTGAACAGTATATTTTTACAGTTTTGACAGTTTTTAATGTTTTTTCCACCACCTTTCTTTTTCTGCAACCACCTTAATCTTGTCCTTGTCCGCAACACTGTCTGGGATTTTGACCCCAACGCTTCTTGTGCCCACCTTTTCACTGCAGGAAAGGTGGGACATCTTCCTCCACCACCTTAAGTTCACTTTCCCGCACTATTTGTCCCAGTTCTACTTCAGAAACCAGGCTGGGTTCAGTTGCGGTTTTAAATGGAACAAATTTAAAAACCATATCTGCCTTCACAGTTTTTGTTTTCTTTTTCTTCACTACTTCATCGTCAGGAATTTAATCGTCACCAAAGTATAGCTTGCCCACTGGGAATTAAAGCTGCCTAATCTGCGTCATTAATCTTCCCCCAGGCCTGCTGTCATCCCCAGAGGACAACACCGCCGAAGCTGAGGGTTCACTTTGTCCTACTGGCAGAGAGTCCTCCCCTGACCCATATAATGTTTTTTACTGACTCCTGGTCCGCAACCCTGACAAAACAGGGCCAGACACACCAGGAACGCCAGAAGCACCACAACAACCAGAAACGTCAGGAACACCAGAAGTACCAGAAGAAGGAACAGAAACAGTCATACTCTTAAATCTCCAGTCATTTCTGAATTTTTCTAAAAAGAGGCCACCATTTTTTTTCAATAGTGTTCCTTTTGCCTTCCAGGTCCAGTATTTCCTCTACCAGTTTTTCCAACCTGGAAGAGATCACCTTTTTGTGTTTTGGCACTAAATTCTCCTGTGCCTTAATATTATTATAATCCATTTTAATCCTTCTTAGCTCTTTTTTAATTTCTTCATATAAATTAAGGTGATACGCAACCATAGAAGAAAATTCAGATTTGGACTCCCTAGGGTTCAAAACAGCCCAGTTAGGCCCCTTGCAGACGAGTGTGTCCGGATTTGGTCCGGATGCGTTGCGTCTGCGATCAGGGAAAATTGTGCGTGTAGGTACGCAATTGCAGTCAGTTTTGACTGCGATTGTGTTCCGATGTTCAGTTTTTATCGCGCTGGTGCAATACCTTTTAAACATGCGTGATAAAAAACTGACTGTAGTACCCAGACCCGAACCCGGACTACTTCACTGAAGTTCGGTTTGGGATTGCTGTTCTGTATATTTTATTATTTTCCATTATAACATGGTTATAATGGAAAATAATAGCATTCTTTAATTCAGAATGCTAAGTAAAAGGTACATTGTGGGGTTAAAGAAATAAATAAATGTAACTCACCTCATCCACTTGATCGCGCAGCAGGGCTGGTCTTCTTTATTTTTCTTCTTGCAGGACCTGGCTGAAAAAGGACCTACGGTTACGTTATCGCGCTCACCACGTGGTGAGCGTGGTGATGTCAGCGCAGGTCCTGCTGAACAAAGATAGAAGATTTCAAAAGGGCTGCAAAAGGCTCCAAAGTGGGGGTAAGAGCAATACAATTGCCCTGCAAACAAATGTGGATAGGGAAATGACTTAAAGTAACATTAAATACATAAAAATAAAAAAGAACAATCTTGAACCAAGAGAAGGAGGTCCAAGTGGAGTAGGAAGTTCAGGAGGCTGTGGACATGGCGGTGTAGGTGGAAGAGGTGGAGGGAGAAACCAACACTCGTTCTGTTTTTTTTTTTTCAATGTGTCTGTCAATTCTGTGTGTGACCATTAGCCATTTTTGAGGGTGTGGCCGGTATATTTCTCTACTCTGTCAATATAAGACATAATAATCTTGAGCCAGGAGGTGGAGGTCCAAGTGGAGGAGGAGAGGGACGTGGAGGTGCAGGTGGACACTGTTTCTGTTTTTTTTTTTTTTTATGTGTCCGTCAATTCTGTGTCAGGTTCCTAAGGGCCACGGCGTGACAGTTTGGTGCCTGTATGTCTTGGGTTAAAACTGGGTAAAAAACGTCATCTCCGTTTAAGATCTCATATGTCCCCTATCTGGGGACTATATACAGTTTCGAGAAAAGTATGTGAACCCTTTGGAATGATATGGATTTCTGCACAAATTAGTCATAAAATGTGATCTGATCTTCATCTAAGTCACAACAATAGACAATCACAGTCTGCTTAAACTAATAACACACAAAGAATTAATTGTTACCATGTTTTTATTGAACACACCATGTAAACATTCACAGTGCAGGTGTAAAAAGTATGTGAACCCCTAGACTAATGACATGTCCAAGAGCTAATTGGATGGAGGGGTCAGCCAACTGGAGTCCAATCAATGAGATGAGATTGGAGGTGTTGGTTACAGCTGCCCTGCCCTATAAAAAACACACACCAGTTCTGGGTTTGCTTTTCACAAGAAGCATTGCCTGATGTGAATGATGCCTCGCACAAAAGAGCTCTCAGAAGACCTACGATTAAGAATTGTTGACTTGCATAATGCTGGAAAGGGTATAAAAGTATCTCCAAAAGCCTTGCTCTTGATTGGTCCATGGTAAGACAAATTGTCTATAAATGGAGAAAGTTCAGCACTGCTGCTACTCTCCCTAGGAGTGGCCGTCGTGTAAAGATGACTGCAAGAGCACAGAGCAGACTGCTCAATGAGGTGAAGAAGAATCCTAGAGTGTCAGCTAAAGACTTACAAAAGTCTCTGGCATATGCTAACATCCCTGTTAGCGAATCTATGATACGTAAAACACTAAACAAGAATGGACTTCATGGGAGGATACCACAGAGGAAGCCACTGCTGTCCATAAAAAAACATTGCTGCACGTTTACAGTTTGCACAAGAGCACCTGGATGTTTCACAGCAGTACTGGCAAATTATTTTGTGGACAGATGAAACCAAAGTTGAGTTGTTTAGAAATAACGTACAACACTATGTGTGGAGAAAAAGAGGCACAGCACACCAACATCAAAACCTCATCCCAACTGTGAAGTATGGTGGTGGGGGCATCATGGCTTGGGGCTGTTTTGCTGCATCAGGGCCTGGACGCCATTTTTTGAGGGTGTGGCCGGTATATTTCTCTACTCTGTCAATATAAGACATAATAATCTTGAGCCAGGAGGTGGAGGTCCAAGTGGAGGAGGAGAGGGACGTGGAGGTGCAGGTGGACACTGTTTCTGTTTTTATTTTTTTCATGTGTCCATCAATTCTGTGTCAGGTTCCTAAAGACTACGGCGCTTCTCGGCCTTTTGGCTAAGATCAAGTGTAGTATCTGTTCTTATCAGTCCAGTCAAGCTTGGCTCCTGGACTGAACTCTGCCCATGGAGGAAGGCCGCAGTAGGCCGAGCCATGGGATTAGAGGAGAGCAGAGAACCACACAGTGGCCCACAAAGGGTGTACAGCACTAGGGCAGAAATGTCCTGTGCGAGGTGGCCCGGGTTGCTGGATCGATGCCATTAGGTCGATTTGTGTTGAAAGCCCAAAGTGCAAGAGCCCCAGGACTAGTGACCCTCGGGTGCCGTAACTCACTGGGGGGGGAATCCCACTGAGAGAAGGCACATTGGCACAGCATTTTCTTTCTCACAATTTTAGCACACACCTCTATTTGCTCGGCTTCGGCCTTGAACATACGAGGAATTTTTATATTTGTGGGACGTTTGCATATACTAATCCCACTTAAACATGGATTGTGAGACTACAAAATATAGGTTGACTCCCTTGAATCGCTAGATGAGCTTGATTATAATCGGCGCTGACAGAGCTGATGTAAATAGGAAGTGGGCGGTAAGGAGAATGATCAGCTGACCTATATACACAGGATAATCACACTAAAACACAGCTCGTTAAGTGTTTAGAGCCACTGGATGAGTCCGATCGTCACCAGCGCTGTCACTGCTTTGACAGCGCTGGTAAAAACAGGAAGTGAGCTGCAAGTGATTCTGCCGGGGACGCGTAGTAAGATCCCCATGGAAACAAGTCCGCCCCTGGTTAAGCATCACTCCCAGTAGGCGGAGCGGGGCAGGTCAGGACGGTTTAGAACTGCCCATTGGCCCTCCTCTGCTTCGCAGGGATTGGCTGAGCGCTGCCTGAGGGGCGTGGTTAGAAATACAAAAGGAGACAGAATCCTTTAGCAAGCTGCCATTGCCATTTTATATGAAGAAGCTCTGCCACTGCACTGATCGCTCCCTGATGAACCATTGTATTATGGGGAAACGCGTCGGATAGAACTTGCAGTCAGCTATTAGAGGAAGGGATATACAGATCAGGCCCAAGGTTCCAGCGGCTGGGGGTCGCTCTTTTCAGGGCGAGTGCTCCGACTACAGCCAGTTAGCCAATCTCCCCACTCAAGACTAGAGCTAGGGTCAGAGACAATTAGGCTAAGCTCTACAGGAGTAATATCTGTTGATCTCACCAAGAAGCTACTCCCATCATAAAACCGCTTAGCCCCCACTGGGGCAATAGACCTGACACCCCTTCTTTCAGCAAAGAGCCATACGCACAAAAGTGCGTGTGCAAGAATTTTAGTAACACTGTCTCACTCATTTTAAAAGAGATTAATAAAAGCTATGTATTATTTTATCTCACAGGGTACACTCAGTCACGATATAACGTTTATTTGAGACTACTGAGCTAACAGATAGTCCTACATCGGATATTGCTATATATTCTTGTTTTAGAATATAACGAATATTCTAAAAAACTAATATATTTGATATAGTGCTATATATTTGTTTTTTTGAATATTCATCATTTTTACCATCTAAAGTCATGTTTCCTCCCTGCTTAAGTTGCGTGCGGGCCAATGACTTATTGGCCCACAAGCAAGAAGCAGGGAGGAATCATATAAGGAAAACCTAATCCAGCTCACCTTCCTGGTGGAATGTGTAGTCCCAGCTCCAGAGGCTCTAGGGGAGTGTTCCAATAGCAAGCTGCAGGAAAATGAAGAAAACAGGGCCCGGAGACAAATGGAGTTCCTCTATCAGCTCTTCTTTATTGTTCACATAGAATAGACAGACATCACCACCTCCTACATTGCATGACGTTGACGCGTTTCGGGTTGGCACCCTTAGTCGTAACACTATGCCATGTGTGGCCTCACTATTTAAGGGGGTTGGAGTTCACTCCCCCCCAGCCGCGGGGAAGGAATCTCCAGCTCCATAGGTTGCCACACACAATGACACACCCTTTCGTTTAGTGCATCAATTACTGATATAATTGGTAACACACTGTGTGGACATTGCACTGGGGATATTAACCCTGAAGATGCCACAATACTCATTCGCTGGCAAAGCCGCACAGTGTGAACATGCCATCATTAAAAAGTGTATAATACATATTCTAACAGATTACATAAAACCAAACTAAACAAAACAAAAACAAAAAATGACCTTCTGTATTCCAGCCAGTTGTGACTTATTACATTGTAACAGATTATATTAGACTATTAGTTGTTTAATGCTATAAATTCTGACAATGTACAAATAAACCAATATTCCCCATTGCGGTTGACAAGCAGCAGTGGTATTATCCACAGGCAGCGATCGCTACATGTGTGTGGCGCGACCAGGTGCCTAATATTCAAAGCACCATGGATGCGCTAAATTGAACATCTTGCTAGACAACTAAACCGCAAGAAGGAAAGTCGCCCTGTCTGACCAGGGTCCCGTGAGCTATTGAACAGAGATGTGTACAAGACCAGGTAATCCAAATAGTGACCAACGTTCCTACATTGTGAAAAATTCGTTTGACAAAAATATATTTTGAAACCTAACTATGTTCACAGTGATAAATATTTACCATTCTATTTGTTTGATGGTTCACTGATAAACATAGGTCAATTCTTTTTTCAAATTAAGGCCCGCTGGAGTCCTAGTAGCAAGTCTAAAAATCCAGTAGGCTTCCCTAAGAAGGATTTTTTTCCGGTGGTCCCCACCTCTTTTAGGGGCCACAACTCGCTCGATGGCAAATGCCCGAAAAAATGACACTTGACGTGCATGTTTTTGTATGAAGTGCCTGGCTACATTTGAAATATTTAAAATATTCGGGTTGTTAATGTAGTTTAGATGTTCAAGAATACGGCTTTTAAATTTACGACAGGTGCTGCCTATATACATTAGGTCACAATGCGTGCATTTAATTACATAAATAACACCTTCCATATTACAATTTATGTAACTACGGATGGGAAATTTGCACGTATGGTCTGAATTATCAAATGATTTTGTAGGCAGCACATAATCACAAGTTTTACAGGGGTTACCCCCACATTTAGTAAATCCTTTATAGATAAGCCAATTCTGCTTAAAATTGGTTCGGGTGCTGCCGGCGGTGTACAGGGACGGGGACAGCGAGCAGGACAGAGTGGTTGCCTTTCTCGACACAATTCTGCACCCTGATTTAAGAGCTTGGTACAGAATGTTGTCATCATATAATATGGGTAAGCATTTTTTTATTACAGAACTAATTGCATTGAATTCGCTACTGTAAGTTAAAGATAGAGTGGGAACTCTGTTCTGGTCACTGTCTCCGGCAACCTCGACACCGCCGGCAGCAGTCTTATTACCAGACTTGTTGTTTGGTTTTCCAAACAACATGTCATTTCTTTCTTTCTGCAATGCTAGCTCCCTCCCCCTTTTTATCATCCAAACCGGATAGTTTCTATCCCTCAGTCTTATTTCCACTTTATTGAATTCTTCTTCCAGTTTATCTTTATCACTACAATTTCTGGCTGTACGTGTAAATTCACCCACGGGAATTGCTCTGATGGTATGAATGGGATGGAGACTTTTGGCATTTAATATAGAATTACCTGCCACTTCTTTCCTGTAGGTGATGGTGTGCACTACCTCACCTGGGTGCCCGCGGAGTGTCAAATCGAGGAAATTTGTGTGGGAAGCATGTGTTGTACATACAAATTGTAGGTTTTAATCGTTATTATTTAGATACGCCTGTAGGTCTGGGACGGCAGACACACCGCCGGCCCATACCATGAGCACGTCGTCGATGTATCTGCCGTACCAGACCAAACCAGGCATAAAGGGATTGTTCACATTATAGATATATTTTTCCTCCCAATATGACATTGTCAAGTTTGCCAGTGATGGTGAAAATTTCGCTCCCATTGACACGCCGCGGGTCTGTAGGTAGTACACACCATCAAACATGAAATAATTATGCGTTAGCAAATATGTTGTCAATTCACATATAAAATCTACATGACCGGAACTGAGTCCGGTATATCGGTGGAGATGGTATTCCATCGCCAACAGAGCAATCCCGTGGGGAATGGAGGGGTAGAGAGAGTATGGGCCGGCGGTATGGGCCGGCGGTGTGTCTGCCGTCCCAGACCTACAGGCGTATCTAAATAATGACTGAGTTAGCGGCATGACGTAGGTGTGCCGCGCTCCTCCTCTGGCTGCCCTCTCCTCTCTCTTCCCCCACCTCGCTCCTGATGTAAACCGCCGAAGGAACGCCGATCCCAGCCCTGGTTAATTGAGCACAGATGGGACCGATGGGATCGTGATCTGCTGAGACGCTACCTCCTGCATGTTACCTGCTCTGAGCGGTCCCCTGTTTACTGATGTGACCCGCCGCCTGCCGTCTCGCCCTGCCGCCTGCCGTGACCTGCTGTGACTCAACTTGCCGTGTGTTACCTGCCCTGTTCGGTTTCCTCCTATACGATGTGATCTACCGTTTGGTCCTGACGCCTGCTGCCTTTACGGTACCTGCCTGCGGCCCGATATATGGAGTCTGCTCTGCCCTTCGCTTGCTGCCGGCTGTGACTTCCCTCCATGCTGTCCGCTGCCTTTGATCGGTGGTGTCCCTGTGTCTTGCCGCATGTGGGCTGCTGCCTGTGAGGTATTGGGGGCGTTGGAGCTGGTGAGCGTGGTGTGCTATTGAGCTCCGGTTTTCGTGGGTGGAGTGGAGAGAGCCTGGGTCTGGTGTCCGATGGGTGAATTTGGAGTTCTCTCTCGATTATTAACTTACTAACATACTTTTGGGAGACGGCAGTGGACTGGTGTTGTTGGCGGGGGGTGCTGTGAGGTCGGGGTGTATTATACTCCACGATATCTTCTGTGGCCCTTGTTGGATTCCCGGGGGGGTTGGTAGCTGTGTGACCCACTGTGGTCATTGGACTTGGGTCCTGGGATCTTAAGGAACGGTCCCCCCCTAATTTCTACAGATGCAGCGTCAAGGCCCAAGAGGACCCTTTTTCATTTGAGGGGAGCTTACGTGGCTGGAAAGCTATACTTTTGGGGGCCCTAATCAGAAAGTAAGATCGGCGCTATTGCTGGGTACCCTGCTGTTGTACTCACTAAATTGGACTTACACACTAACTCTAATTTCAATGGGTTATTTAGTTCTTCCAATAAGCTATATAGTCTGTTTGTTAGTGGCCTTGTACCTTTCTTTGCCCTGTGTGATGATTGTTATATGATTACCTGCAACTGCTTTTCTTTTACTTGGGGGATGTAACTATTTATTTAGTTTGCAATTAGTTTGTGTGCAGGGCTGTATCCCTACCCAGTATCCGCTTTTTATTATTTGTCCTGTAACCTATCTTTTTCTTCCTATATGTATTTGATACCGTTAATAACCGGCCTTCTGAGGTGCTGAATTGGCTCCATAGTAGGGGCATCTAATTGTGTTTATAACCGCAGTTTACCTATTTAGATAAAAATGCCGCCAAAATTTCGCAAATCAGGAGGCCTGACCTCCCCAAAAGGAGGTGTAGGGGGGAGCCCACAGGCCCGATTAGATAAATTTCTGAAGTCACCACCACCTAAAACTAGAGGAGGGGTTCATAGGTCTGCTCCTCAGATTGAGCCAGGATTAGATAATACGGATCAGTTAGAACGGGGTTTATCAAAGGCCAGTTCCTCCCATACTGAAGGTTTTGATAGTATTAATAAAAAACTCCAGGATATATTGGGAGTAGTAAACGCTACTAACACTTCGGTGGCAGAGTTGACTTTTTCTCTTGCAGTAGTTCAAGGCGATGTTACCATAATAAGAGACGAAATGTCGAAGTTGAGACTAAAGGTGAAGGAATTGGAATCGGTAGTCAACTCTGTCACCGTAGAGAATGGTGTATTAAAGAACAGACTAGAAGAGGTAGATGAAGACAGCTCTTGGTTAAGGAAGAAGGTGGTAGAGTTGGAGGATAGGTCTCGTAGATATAATTTGCGGTTAGTAGGGTTCCCAGAGGGGGCAGAACAGGATAACCCGTCGAATTTTATTCAGAAGTGGTTGGTAGAAAGTCTGGGACCAGACTATGATGTATCTACCTTCTGTGTGGAAAGAGCCCATAGAATCCCCTTCAAAAAACCTCCCCCAGGGGCCCCTCCTAGGGCAATCCTGGCAAAATTTGTTTGCTCAAAGGATCGGGATTGGGTCCTTAGACGCAAAAGAGAAGTAGAAAATATAAAATTTTACGGTAATCTGATATCAATTTTTCGCGAGAGATCCAAAATAAAAGAAGATCTTTTTTTGATGTGAAAAAAAGATTGATTGCAGCAAAGATTACTTATTCAATGTTATATCCCGCTAAATTGAGAGTGGTATACAATGAATCTGTGCGTTTTTTTTCCACACAGTCGGAAGTGGTGCAATGGTTGGATTTAAAGGGCCTATGAAAAGTATGGAAGGTGGGTGAGGGGGGAGGTTAATGAGGGGAGGTGGCAGGGGGGAGGTTTGGTGGTAGGAGAGAGGTTGATGGGTATTGTGAAATGCCCTGTCAACCATGCAGGCGTTTGTTTTGGGGGTGGGTTTAAGGGAGGGATTGGCTGCCGTCGGTTGCTGTGCAGATATGCGTGCCTCTCCGCTGAGGAAGGGGGGATAGAGACCCTGTTTATCCATAGGATATGCCGTGTAACATTCTATTCTGGAATGTGAGAGGGCTGGGAGACAGGGTGAAGAGGACGGTTGTATTTGATCTCGTGGTCCGCCATTTGCCGGCGATTGTGGTACTGTTAGAGACCCATGCTACATTAGATAGGATTTATAGACTGAAAAGGAAATGGGCCTCTCTTGAGTACCACGCTTGCTACTCGTCTTATGCAAGAGGGGTTAGCGTATATATTCATCATGGGATGGAGTATCAGCCGCTAGATAACCTGATTGATAAAGAAGGTAGATTTGTATTTCTCCATGGGTATTGGAAAGGGCAGGAGGTCATACTGGCTTTTATTTATATTCCCCCACCATTTAACGCAACGGTGTTTTCACAGTTAGTCCAGTATATATCCACAAAAAATCAATGTGCGTTATTAGTGGCAGGTGACTTTAATGCAGTACTGGATCCTGAGCTGGATCGGTTCTCGTCGTTCTCCGGGCGCGGCCGCGCGGGATCCCCTTTGTCTGCTGTATGCCAGGAGCTGGCGCTGGTTGATATCTGGCGCCACCTCTATGGCAATAAAAATCTTTTCATGTTTTAGCCAGTCATTCGGGTCTATGTCCCGTATAGACTTGGCATTTGCAAGCCGGGATCTGTGCGGTCGCGTCCTGAGAATGAGGTATGAACCTCATGGAATCTCGGATCATTCCCCAGTTCTTGTGACATTTGCGGAGGCCCCGAGCACAGGTAGAATTTTTAAACTGAACCCGCATTGGTTTGATGTGATAGGGGAGCAAGCTAGAATAGAGCAGGATATTCAGGAATTTTGGGACTTTAATGTAGGATCGGCACATATTCACTACGTGTGGGATGCTTTGAAAGCCCATATAAGGGGCTTATACTTTAGTAAAATTAACAGGTTTAGAACGGAAGTACGGCACAGGGAACAACAATTGATAGACTCAATAAGGAGTTTAAGCGCCGTATTAATTGACTCCTATACGGAGCAATCCATTAATCAGTTAAAAGAGGCTAACTTACAGCTTAAGACGCTCCTATATAAAAAAGCACAACATAAGCTCCTATTTCAAGGCCAGAATCGCTTCTGCGAATCTGGTAAAACGGGCAGGTTTTTGGCTCGTCTGGTGGCCAACCAGAGAGAGTCTACCAGTATAAGAGAAATTAGGAACTTACAGGGTGTTGGGGTGAGCTCTGCAGTGGAGATAAGGGAGGAGTTTGTGAGATATTATTCCGACCTTTATAAATCTGAGTCTACGCTTAGTCGTATCGATATGGATCGATATCTTCAAAAATTAGAGCTCCCCCAGTTATGTTCTCAAGATAGAGAGCGCTTGGAATCCCCTATTCTTTTAGAGGAACTTCAGGCGACTCTTTTTTCTTTAAAATATGAATCAGCCCCTGGCTCAGACGGATTGCCGTTTGATTTATATAGGTATCATGCTAAGGTACATTTGCCGATCCTGCTTTTAGTCCTGAATGAGTCCCGCGCATGCTACTCTTTACCTCCATCATTTAGAGAGGCAGTGATTATCTTGGTCTTAAAAAAGGAGAAGGATCCGTGCGATATGGGGTCATATAGACCCATATCACTTTTAAATACGGACTACAAGATTTTCGCTAAAATTTTGGCCAACCGTCTAAAGAAGGTTATAGCGAGTTTGGTACACCCCAATCAGACGGGCTTTATCCCGGGACGGCAGATACAGATGAGTCTATATAGGGTTTATCTGAATTTGTCTGTTGGGGGAGGTATAGACCACTCCATTCTGTCTTTATATGCCGCAAAGGCGTTTGACAGGATGGAGTGGTCTTTTTTGTGGGCTACAATGTCTCATTTTGGCCTTGGGAATTCGTTCCTGGAAATGACCCAAATGCTATATGCACAGCCAGTTGCATCTATTAGTGTCAATGGTATTAGCTCTTCCCCTGTCATGATGCGGAGAGGGATGAGACAGGGCTGTCCCCTGTCTCCTCTCCTCTTCGCTCTTTTTATTGAACCATTGGCTTCCCGGATTCGCTTAGATAACTGTATAGATGGTTTTGGGGTGGCGGGAGTGAGCGACAAAATAAGCCTATATGCCGATGACGTGATTCTGTTCCTGGATCAGGGATGGAAAATTCTCTTGCATGTCATGGAGGTAATAGAAGAATATGGCAAACTATCAGGTTACAGAATTAATTGGTCAAAGTCATCACTCCTCCCACTGAATCGCAAAGCCGTAGATGAGGGGAGGCGAGTTCGTGTTTTGGCCCCTAATGACACTTTAGATTATCTGGGGGTTAAGATTGGGGTCCCTATAAATAGGTTTTACGATCTTAATCTGGCCCCGGTTCTGAATAAAGTCAGGGATAAAATCAGTGCTTGGCGGAAGTTGACATTGGCCCAAACGGACCGAATAGCTTTGATTAAAATGATTATTTTACCGATAGTTTTGTTTCCGTTGTGTGCCTCCCCCATCTGGATAGATGACATCTTTTTTCATAGGTTGGAGACTATGATCAATGATCTAATTTGGGGAAGGAAGAGGGTGCGCATAAAGCAGAGGTATCTATGGTTGTCGGAGGCAGATGGTGGGCTGTCATTACCTTTTTTTCAAGGTTATTATTTATGTGCACAGATTCAGCGTTGCTGTTGTTTAAAAGAGAGTTTACTTTCACGATATTTGAAAAAAGTCTTTGATAAACCAGTTGATAATATTTTTGCATGTTTGGAGACTGGGTTTATGGGAATGAGGAGGTCCTTGTTGATCCCATGCTCACTGCAGAGGGTGTGGAACAGACTGAAGAAGATCCTTAAATCTTCTGGACCGTTTGTTTTCACCCCTCTGTGGGGGAACAGGGATCTGGAGGAGTTCTTCAAAATTACAGATTTTGGTTATTGGTCATGTAATGGTATCAACAGGGTGTCTGACCTTTTTTAAATGGGTCGCTTTAAATCACTTTTGGAATTTGGTTTTACCGATAGCTCACCATTAGATTTATTTATGTATTCACGTTTGAAACATATATTTGAAACCTCTAGGAATAGCGGTCTTATTTTTCTACGAGAGAATATATTTTTTGATTTTTGTGACGCCCAGAAGTATGAAAAGGTGAAGCTATCTAGACTTTATGCGAAACTCCGATTGGCACTGGCAACTGTAACGCCTTTCAAAAGCACAGATAAGTGGGAGCAAGAGTTGAATTGCCCCCCACTACAGTGGTCTACTATTTATAGGAATGTGAGAAAGGCGACAGTTTCCAGCGCGCATAGGCTAATTCAATTTAAGATACTCCATAGACTGTATTATACGCCTAAAACCCAGGGAAAATTTCCCCAAAATAAAGATCGTGATTGCTGCTGCTCTAAATGTGGATATGTTAATGCCAACTATGTTCATTTGCTTTGGAGCTGCAGAAAAATAAGAAGTTATTGGGATGAGGTCTTCGCTATTTTACAGAAGGAGACTTCACTGAACTATAACCCGAGTATTTTGATAGTGATTTTTGGAGACTATGGGTCAGAAGTGGAAGTCCCGCCCCAGGTTAGACGGATTTGGATGCGGGGACTGATGGTTGCTAAGGCTATATTGATAAAGTATTGGGGCTCTGTCTCCCCGCCCTCAACAAGGGAGTGGAGTTCATACCTCCAAAGAATTAGGGTATATGAGGATATTGAAAGGAAACGGAGAGTTGCACGCAGAGCTGCATAGCTATAATTAATACCGATACTATTCTATATAACAATGAATGGAGCGGACGGCAGCCAATGGGGGGGGGGGTTGATATAGTTATTATATCTATATTATCTTGAGGGTGACCAATTTTTTCTTGTAAAGATGTTTATGATTGTCATGCTGGACACACCGTTGAGATTGATATCGTTTTATGTATTAACATTTTGATTTGGAAAATAAAAATATATATTTATTTAAAAAAAAAAAAAATGCACGCATTGTGACCTAATGTATATAGGCAGCACCTGTCGTAAATTTAAAAGCCGTATTCTTGAACATCTAAACTACATTAACAACCCGAATATTTTAAATATTTCAAATGTAGCCAGGCACTTCATACAAAAACATGCACGTCAAGTGTCATTTTTTCGGGCATTTGCCATCGAGCGAGTTGTGGCCCCTAAAAGAGGTGGGGACCACCGGAAAAAAATCCTTCTTAGGGAAGCCTACTGGATTTTTAGACTTGCTACTAGGACTCCAGCGGGCCTTAATTTGAAAAAAGAATTGACCTATGTTTATCAGTGAACCATCAAACAAATAGAATGGTAAATATTTATCACTGTGAACATAGTTAGGTTTCAAAATATATTTTTGTCAAATGAATTTTTCACAATGTAGGAACGTTGGTCACTATTTGGATTACCTGGTCTTGTACACATCTCTGTTCAATAGCTCACGGGACCCTGGTAAGACAGGGTGACTTTCCTTCTTGCGGTTTAGTTGTCTAGCAAGATGTTCAATTTAGCGCATCCATGGTGCTTTGAATATTAGGCACCTGGTCGCGCCACACACATGTAGCGATCGCTGCCTGTGGATAATACCACTGCTGCTTGTCAACCGCAATGGGGAATATTGGTTTATTTGTACATTGTCAGAATTTATAGCATTAAACAACTAATAGTCTAATATAATCTGTTACAATGTAATAAGTCACAACTGGCTGGAATACAGAAGGTCATTTTTTGTTTTTGTTTTGTTTAGTTTGGTTTTATGTAATCTGTTAGAATATGTATTATACACTTTTTAATGATGGCATGTTCACACTGTGCGGCTTTGCCAGCGAATGAGTATTGTGGCATCTTCAGGGTTAATATCCCCAGTGCAATGTCCACACAGTGTGTTACCAATTATATCAGTAATTGATGCACTAAATGAAAGGGTGTGTCATTGTGTGTGGCAACCTATGGAGCTGGAGATTCCTTCCCCGCGGCTGGGGGGGAGTGAACTCCAACCCCTTTAAATAGTGAGGCCACACAAGGCATAGTGTTACGACTAAGGGTGCCAACCCGAAACGCGTCAACGTCATGCCATGTAGGAGGTGGTGATGTCTGTCTATTCTATGTGAACAATAAAGAAGAGCTGATAGAGGAACTCCATTTGTCTCCGGGCCCTGTTTTCTTCATTTATCTGCAGGGAGGAATCATGTTTTTACTCGGCAATTGAGAAATTTGCAATAAAAATTTGCATTATGAAAATTCGCAATCAACACTACTCCTAAAGTCAAGCTAGAAGCAGGGAAGGATCATGTGCACTGATTTTAAAAAAAATCTCTTAATATTTGAAATTATGAATATATATCACTATATTCTAAATATTTGCGAATTCTCGAAGGGCCTATATTCGTGATAAAAATTTGCAATTCGAATATTCATGATCAACACTAGCTCTCATGAGAGACAGGGTACAATACATCAAATACCCCCGTGTACACGCGGCCCTGGTCAGCCTTGATCAGGAGAAGGCCTTTGACCGAGTGTCTCATGAATTCATGGACAAGGCTTTGCGCAAGCTGGGTTTAGGCAGGAGGTTTTGCTCGTTTGTTAACCTGATGTACCTTGATATATGATATTTGCAGCATGGTGCTGGTGAACGGCTGGAAGCTGGTAAAGGGCCTTTCTGGTGCGCTCTGGAATCAGACAAGGCTGCACTCTTTCACCTCTTCTTTTGTTTGTGTTATAGAACTCTTTGCAGAGTCTATCCGGCAGAATGGAGAGATTAGAGGGACCACCGCACCAGGACCAGGACACTACGAGGTCAAGTGCTCTCTGTACATGGACATTGTGACCGTCTTCTATGCTAATCGGCATTCGGTGATTGCACTCATCCAGAACTGCGAAGAGTTCCGACAATCTTCAGGGGCCAAAGTCAACTGCAGGAAGTCGGAAGCCATGCTCTTCGGGGACTGGCGACTGGCTTCTTCTGCCCCCTTCCCATTTACCATCAAATCGGACTTTATCAAGTCTGGTTTGGGAAGTCTGGTTTGGGAAGGAAGGTGCAGCCCTCAAGTCTTGGGAAGAACGCTTGGCCAAAGTCAACCAAAGAATTGGACTGTGGAGCCTCAGACAACTCACGATTGAGGGCAAAACACTTGTCCTGCGTAACGAAGTTCTGCCTGTGCTACAGTACACAGCACAGGCATGGCCCCCTCATGCCACCGTTCTAGGGCCATCACTAGGACAGTGTTTCTCTTCATTTGGGGATCCAAGATGGACAGAGTGAAGTAAGCCATCATGTACAAAGTGCCCCGCAAGGGCGGAAAGGGCATTTCGGACCTGCCCACTCTACTGCGGATCGCCTTTGTTTGTGACAGCGTTCGTCGGACTCTGAGAACAGATAACGGCTCTGCGGGCAAGGCTATGTCACGCTTCTTCCTCCTGATCCTCTGGGGCTGGGACAAGTGGGACAGCTCCAATTCATACAACTGGCACGCTCCCTGGTATTACGGAGATGTCGTCAAGTTTGTGAGGGAACATTACCTGATGGGCCACAAGCCCGACTTGTGGAAACCAAAGACTATCCATAAACTCATCAGAGCAAAGGATGCGGTGAAGTCAATTCCAGGGATCCATGACAACACCGTCAAGACAGTTTGGACTAATGTGTCGTCAGACAGGTTAACCAGGACTTGTCATGGATGGCCATACAGGGAGGACTGCCAATTCGGTCATTCATGCACGCCCACAACCTGTGCAAAACCCGGTACTGCCTCAGATGCCCTTTTGTGGAGGAAACATCGTACCACCAGTTTTTGGATTGCCCCTTTGCGCGGGGCCTGTTGGATGCCCTGGAACATGAACTCAGAGATTCTGTGCCCAGGAACAGCCTGCAATACACTTCTGTGTTGTACGGACTATTTCCTGGGATTCATACTGTTGAGGCCATCCAGGATGCCTGGCGCCTTATGAACTGTTTTAAGGACGCTATATGGCTTGCCAGGAACCGGCTTATTCTCAGGAGGGAAAACATGTCCGTCCTGGACTGCCACAGGCTTATCCATAGTCTGCTGCGGGATTACAACATCTTGGATGTTGACGACGAAGAAGAGGACTAAACCCTCTCCTTCCCCCTACCCTCCGTTTGTTTCTGTCCTCTCAATAAAGCTTCGGGCATGTGATTTCCCCTCCCTACCCCGTCCTACCCATCCCCCTCCCCTCATGACTGTCTAAATGCTTTGTTGGAAGGTTTTGTGATTGTATAGGTATGCTAGTGTAGCATGCATTGTGATGTATAGTGTAGTGTAGTGTAGCCTGTGCTTCTCATAACAATGCCATGCTCGCAAAGAAAACTCTAAGTAATTTATTAAAGGGTTTCTGTCATGGGAAAAATCTTTATGTAGCTGACTGACATTAGCGAAGTGCTAATGTCAGCAGTACATAACAGTATGTTTGTTAATTCCCTGCCTGCCGCCGTTCTATTAAAAAACAGACTTTTATAATATGCTAATGAAGCCTCTAGGTGCTAATGAGGGCGCTGCTGCATCACCTGGAGGCCCAGTCATTGGTGGTGAAGTGGTGCTGTTCCGCAGTGCGACTGACCCGTGCGTGCTGCAGCTGAAACTCCACTATGGCCTGCTGCTGCTCGCACAGTCTGTCCAGCATGTGCAAGGTGGAGTTCCAACTAGTGGGCACGCCGCGGTGAGCGGGAAGGCCGAAGTTACGCTGTAGCGCAGACAGGCGAGCAGCGGCAGGATGTAAACGCCGGAAGCGCGCACAGACAGCCCGCACTTTATGCAGCAGCTCTGACATGTCGGGGTAGTTGTGAATGAACTTCTGCACCACCAAATTCAGCACATGCGCCAGGCAAGGGATGTGCGTCAAACCGGCTAGTCCCAGAGCTGCAACGAGATTTCGCCCATTATCGCACACCACCAGGCCGGGCTTGAGGCTCACCGGCAGCAACCACTCGTCGGTCTGTTGTTCTATACCCCACCAAAACTCCTGAGCGGTGTGGGGCCTGTCCCCCAAACATATGAGTTTCAGAATGGCCTGCTGACGTTTACCCCGGGCTGTGCTGAAGTTGGTGGTGAAGGTGTGTGGCTGACTGGATGAGCAGGTGGAAGAAGAGGAGAAGGAAGCCGAGTAGGAGGAGGAGGCAACAGGAGGCAAAGAATGTTGCCCTGCGATCCTTAGCGGAGGAAGGACGTGCGCCAAACAGCTCTCCGCCTGGGGCCCAGCCGCAACTACATTTACCCAGTGTGCAGTTAGGGAGATATAGCGTCCCTGGCCGTGCTTACTGGTCCACGTATCTGTGGTTAGGTGGACCTTGCCACAGATGGGGTTGCGCAGTGCACACTTGATTTTATCGGATACTTGGTTGTGCAGGGAAGGCACGGCTCTCTTGGAGAAGTAGTGGCAGCTGGGAACAACATACTGTGGGACAGCAAGCGACTGAGCTGTTTGAAGCTGTCTGTGTCCACCAGCCTGAATGACAGCATTTCATAGGCCAGTAGTTTAGAAATTCTGGCATTCAGGGCTAGGGATCGAGGGTGGCTAGGTGGGAATTTACGCTTTCTCTCAAATGTTTGTGAGATGGAGAGCTGAACGCTGCCGTGTGACATGGTTGAGATGCTTGGTGACGGAGGTGTTGGTGTTGGTGGTACATCCTCTGTTTGCTGGGCGGCAGGTGCCAACGTTCCTCCAGAGGCGGAGGAAGAGGCCGAGGCGGCAGCAGCAGAAGAGGTAGCAGGGGGAGCCCTTGTTTTGAGTTCCTTGTTTTTAAGGTGTTTACTCCACTGCAGTTCATGCTTTGCATGCAGGTGCCTGGTCATGCAGGTTGTGATAAGGTTCAGAACGTTACTGCCTCGCTTCAGGCTCTGATGGCACAGCGTGCAAACCACTCGGGTCTTGTCGTCAGCACATTGTTTGAAGAACTGCCACGCCAGGGAACTCCTTGAAGCTGACTTTGGGGTGCTCGGTCCCAGATGGCGGTGGCCAGTAGCAGACAGACTCTCTTGGCGGCCGGTGTTCTGCTTTTGCCCACTGCTCCCTCTTTTGCTACGCTGTTGGCTCGATCTCACCACTGCCTCTTCCTCCGAACTCTAAAAGTCAGTGGCACGACCTTCATTCCATGTGGGGTCTAGGACCTCATCGTCCCCTGCATCGTCTTCCACCCAGTCTTCCTCCCTGACCTCCTGTTCAGTCTGCACACTGCAGAAAGACGCAGCAGTTGGCACCTGTGTTTCGTCATCATCAGAGACGTGCTGAGGTGGTATTCCCATGTCCTCATCATCAGGAAACATAAGTGGTTGTGCGTCAGTGCATTCTATGTCTTCCACCGCTGGGGAAGCGCTAGGTGGATGCCCTTGGGAAACCCTGCCAGCAGAGGCTTCAAACAGCATAAGAGACTGCTGCATAACTTGAGGCACAGACAGTTTCCCTGATATGCATGGGGGTGATGTGACAGACTGATGGGCTTGGTTTTCAGGCGCCATCTGTGCGCTTTCTGCAGAAGACTGGGTGGGAGATAATGTGAACGTGCTTTATCCACTGTCGGCCACCCAATTGACTAATGCCTGTACCTGCTCAGGCCTTACCATCCTTAGAACGGCATTGGGCCCCACCAAATATCGCTGTAAATTCTGGCGGCTCCTGGGACCTGAGGTAGTTGGTTCACTAGGAAGTGTGGCTGTGGCAGAACGGCCACGTCCTCTCCCAGCACCAGAGGGTCCACTAGCACCACCACGACCATGTCAGCGTCCGCGTCCCTTACTAGATGTTTTCCGTTACCGTTCACCACAATAAGAAAAACATTATTTGGCCCAATGTATTGAATTCAAATTCAGGCCTTTTTTTACAGGCACCTAACACTATCTAGCTATCTATTTAGGCACCTTATTACACTAATACAGGCACAGCAGTAACGACAGATTTAGCTGAATATAAATTGTAGGCCTATTATTTAGGCGCTGGATGACAGGTATACGTTTACGGACAGAATTAGACTTGGAAATGCACGGTAGCGTGTGAAGTTATTGAGGATGACCCTATCCGCACCTTCAATCTAATATACCCTTTTATGGATAGATTTAATCTTGGCCTGATACAGCAGAAACCACTGATTTAGGGAATTGCTAAGTTGGGAATTGTATTTCAACCCAGAACAAAAATATATCCTTTGCCAGACAGCAGACAGTATTACAATTGGCTAGCCACAGCTGAAACACCAGATTTAGGGTACTGCTATTTTGGCAATTGTATTTCACCCCTCAATAAAATAGCAAGCACAGCCAAGCCCCTGATGTAGGATATAGCAAAAAAAAAACACACTATTGATGGTTAAATGTATTTGGTGGCAGCTTGTGCTGGCGCACCACAAGACACAAAATGGCCGCCGATCACCCCAGAAAAAAGTGACAGAAAAACGCTCAGGGCAGCCTAAAAACAGTGAGCAATTAACTAGCAGAAGATTAATGATTTACAGCTGTAGATCGATCACGTCATTAAGTGTTTTTGAAGAGTAAATCACTGCCTAATCTCGCCCTAACAGCAGCAGCTGCATCCTATCCCTACACTGATCAGACCAGAGTGACGTGCGGCGCTACGTGACTCCAGCTTAAATAGAGGCTGGGTCACATGCTGCACTGGCCATTCACAGCCATGCCAATTGTAGTCATGGCTGTGATGGCCTCTTGGGGCAAGTAGTATGACGATTGTTGATTGGCTGCTTTGCAGCCTTTCAAAAAGCGCCAAGAAAGCGCCGAACACCGAACCTGAATCCGGACTTTTACGAAAATGTTCGGGTTCGGGTCCGTGTCACGGACACCCCAATACAGTTCGGGTTCGCTCATCCCTATCGAATTCATGGCATTTACAGACACACTCTACAGAAGAATTTCTTCTTCCACATTATTTGGATGGATGCAAAAAGGGTTGTCTTATTACAATTCTTAATTTTTTATTTTGGGAAGGGGAGGGGGTGTTTGGTAACTGTCGACCAACAAACATTGGGAGATGGCAAAGAGAACAGACAAAATGTGCTGGAGTATAATAATGGCTAGATGCGCCCGGTATACTTCTCTACTCTGCCAATATAAGACAGGAGGCGGAGGTCTGTGTGGAAAAGGAGGTGCATGTGCAGGCAGACGTGGATGTGCAGGAGGAAGAGGCAGAGGAGGTCACCAACTTTGTAATTTTTTAATATTTTTTAAAATATATTTTTTATTTTTCCTAGATTATTATTTTTTTTTGTGGAGGTCCGAAAACATTGGGAAATAGCAAAGAAAACACACAAACTGCACTGGAGTATAACAATGGCTGGGTGTGGTCAGTATACCTCTATTCTAGCCAAGGTATGGACAAATCCTGTGGGATCCATGCCTGGTTAAGTTTAATGAATGTGAGCTTGTCCACGTTGGCTGTGCGCCTGTCCGTGATCACACCACCTGCCATGCTAAACAAACGTTCAGACAATACACTTGCCGCAGGGCAGGCCAGCACCTTCAAGGCATAAAGGGCAAGCTCAGACCATGTGTCCAATTTGGAGACCCAGAAGTTTAATGGGGCAGACCCATCAGTCAGTATGTGCAGACGCGTCTACACGTACTGTTCTACCATGTTGCAGAAAGGCTGCCTCCTGCTAAGACGGTCCGTGTCAGATGGTGTTGCTGGATATTGTGGCCTGCAGACAAAGCTTTTCCACATTTCGGCCATGCTAACCCTCCCTTATGAAATGCTGACAGTGCCCCAGCTGCATTGGCAACTTCCTCCTTCTCCTCCTCTTCCGTCTCGTGCTTCCACTGAGCCCCCGTTGTCAGGTAGGAATGCCATCAGTAGCACGTCTAACAGCGTTCGCTTGTACTCGAGCATCTTCCGATCACGCTCCGGTGACGGAAGTAAGGACGGCACATTGTCCTTGTAGCGTGGATCCAGCAGGGTGGCCACTCAGTAATCAGCACTGGTAACAATCAGGGCAACTCGGCGGTCGTTGCGCAGGCACTGCAGCATGTAGTCGCTCATGAGTGCCAGGCTGCCCAGAGTCAATGACAAGCAGCACAACGAAAAATAGGGGTAAATACCGTTCCTTATTGTGGTGGTGCCCGCCATGTCAGAAGTCAGTCTCAGACTTCCCCAACTTCAGATACACTTGTAAAAGAAACCGCAGCACTCTCCAGTCTTGATTGGAGGCTTGATAAAGACCACACAGGTCGAAACATCGCTAAGTGTTGGTGAATAAACCTTTGAAAGAATCAAGACTGGAGAGAGAGTGCTGCGGTTTCTTTTACAAGTGCTTACTTCAGACTCTGACAGCACAGTATGCAAATCACCCGTGTCTCTGACAGCACAGAGCCTGAAGAACTGCCATGCTAGTAAACTCCTTTGCGCTGGCTTTGGTGTGCTCTGTCTCTTAGCACATTGTGCAGTAGCAGGCGCACTGACTGCTGGATGGCCGCTCTGCTTTTGCACCCTGCTCCCTCTTTTGCTGTGCAGCTGGCGCTTTGTGAGCCCTCAAATCTTCCTCCAAACTGCATACATCATTGGCATGACCTGGTTGCCATGTGAGGTCTAAGACCTTATCATCCTCCACATCATCCTCCACCCACTGCTCACTTCTTCCCTCCTGGCCGGTCTGCAGACGTGCTGCGGTGGTTCTCCCACGTCCTCCTCCTCAAACATAAGTGGTTGGGCATCAGTGCACTCAATCTCTTCCACTTCTGGTGCAAGGCTAGGTGGATGGCCCACGAACCCCCCCACCCCCCCCTATCCCCAACAGAGTCATCAAAAATTATAAGTGACTGCTGCATGACTTGGGGATCAGACTGCTTGGATGATGTGCAAAGGGTTGAGGTGAAAGACGGATGCCCGTGGGCCGCCAGTGCTTTCAGAAGTGGACAAGGTTGAAAAAAATGTGAAAGAACTGGAGGGACTGTCAGCCATCCAATCTACTACCGC
Organism: Bufo bufo; assembly: GCF_905171765.1. Taxonomy (NCBI): domain Eukaryota; kingdom Metazoa; phylum Chordata; class Amphibia; order Anura; family Bufonidae; genus Bufo; species Bufo bufo. The sequence goes on from NC_053389.1 coordinate 818,847,357, forward strand.
CTCTACTTGTTATGGACTCACCATTCTTAGAATGGTATTCCGACCTACAAAATATCACATAACGCCCTGTCGCTTGCATGCACCAGAGGAAGGTGTTTCATTTGGGTGTGTAGTGTAACAGCGGCTGCTGTACGCCGCTGTTCCTCTGCTTACCTCCGCCATGTTCAGCGATTAACTGCTGCAAGTGCTTCCCCATTCACCACTAAAGTGCTGGGCTCTGTCTTTGTACTGTAGGTACTGTTTGTCCTGGTTTGCACTCCACAGTTTCCTTTTATTCCTGGCCACAGCACGCTTGCTGCTTGTTCACTGCAGCACTTCCGGCGTGTGTCACTACCTGTGCTTTATAAGTTAGATCATGTGACCTCACTGACCAATCCTAGCCCTTCTGCATGTATATAAGTGTCTCAGCCCCCTTCCCAGATGCCTGAGTGTCAAGGTCCTTGAGTCCTGCATAGGTTGCTGAGATCTCTGCTCGTGTACCTGACTTGTGCTTGTTTTCCTGGACTTTGCTACCTGTTTAATCCCTGGCTGCTTGCCTTGACTCTCCTGTTGCTGACCCAGATTGCCTGACCTGTACCTGTGCCACCTGCACTGACCTATTGTTTGTTTGACTTCGCCTCTGCCTCATCCTTTGGTCCTGCACTGTTGCTCCTGGTTATGACTCGGTCTGCTGACTACATCTGTACCTGTGGTCCCTTGCTCTGGTACTTCCCGGTCTGTCTGGACCACCTGCCTCATGTGCCAATCCTCCTCAAGAGGTAGCGACCTGGTGTTCCTCTCGGCAAAGCCTATCCCCACCATCAGGAGTACTGTGAAGAACGAGGGGTTCACTTAGACAACAGCATTAGAGGAGGTTCGTGACAATGGTTCGTGACACATAGCTGGCACCGACCAACAACGTCCTCTCCATGTAGCAGGAGCTCCACAACTAGCAGGACCACGGCTATGTCCCCTAGTTGATGATCTCCTCATTTTGTTACGGTCATCCATAAAATTGGCTGACAGACAAACAATTGTATATCCGTGTCACAGATGCAAAAGAGGTGCTTGGAAAAACAAAATTGTTATGTCTTGCCGCCCCAATTGTAATATAGCAGGCTGGTTTTTAAATCTGTAACAAAACAGATGGGCGCACCATAGGGTAATTCTGTGAGTGTATAGTAATGTACGGAGAAAGATGGTAAGGCTCACCTTATATGGTTGTGCAAAGGTAGGCACAACACTATTGTAGGTATTTTCAAACAAGCCTGGACGTCTGGATATGGTGGTCTGCAGCCACGGGACCACAAGAGATCTTCAAAAGGAGAAGCCTGGAGCCCCCAAGAAGATAATAATGCAAGAGAACAAAACAAGTCCCACGGCGCGAATCACCGTCAGCCAGTCACCAGGATCAAGAAGGAATCTTTTATTGCAGCGATACAACGCGTTTCGGGGAATCACTCTCAATCATCAGGTACAAAAAAGCTGCACAAGGGTAACAGCACATAGCTACACATATTTATACTTACAAACATACCGCCTTAAGGGGATCACAGGGTCAAAAGGGAGGAGTTTTGGATGTTGCCTAAATGAACAATGGCAAATATAATGTGCATATCAGCAGGTTCTCATAATAGACCGCCGATGTGTACATTCTAAACATGTTATATTATACAGAGCAGAAAAAACGTACTGATAACAGTCCGTTTTATAAAGAATCTCAAAACAATACGCCCATATGGGGGCCGGCCCTATAAAGTATGTAATTAGAGGCGCATCACAAAGCGCATCGCAGGGGTCTCTGGGCGCGCAGGACGATGATGTAGTCCTATTAGGAGTGCAGGACCTGTGTCACATGGGCGGATCCTGGTGAGGGGTGGAGATTCTGTATCACATGAGCGGATCACGTGAGGACAATTGCTAAGTTACAGCGATGTTTCAATGGTGAGGGGGCCATCCTCTGTGAGTGATTAACTATTACATTTCCCTGTGACGGTGAGCAGAACAGTTTTTTTTCACCACAAAAAATAGATAGGTCTCACTGACCCAATCAACAGGCTGATTATTATATTTCCCTATAAATGAGGCAACAACAGTTTTTTTTTCACCCACCCCCCCAAAAAATAAAAAATAAAAATAGGTAGGTCAAACCGACTCTATTAACCGGCTGAATAACTATTATTTTTCCCTGTGACGGTGGCAAGTAAAGGTTTTTTCACCCAAAAAAAGGTAAGTCACACCGACACAATTAACAGACTGATTAACTATTATACACTCACCTAAAGAATTATTAGGAACACCTGTTCTATTTCTCATTAATGCAATTATCTAGTCACCCAATCACATGGCAGTTGCTTCAATGCATTTAGGGGGGTGGGCCTGGTCAAGACAATCTCCTGAACTCCAAACTGAATGTCAGAATGGGAAAGAAAGGTGATTTAAGCAATTTTGAGCGTGGCATGGTTGTTGGTGCCAGACGGGCCGGTCTGAGTATTTCACAATCTGCTCAGTTACTGGGATTTTCACGCACAACCATTTCTAGGGTTTACAAAGAATGGTGTGAAAAGGGAAAAACATCCAGTATGCGGCAGTCCTGTGGGCAAAAATGCCTTGTGGATGCTAGAGGTCAGAGGAGAATGGGCCGACTGATTCAAGCTGATAGAAGAGCAACGTTGACTGAAATAACCACTCGTTACAACCGAGGTATGCAGCAAAGCATTTGTGAAGCCACAACACGCACAACCTTGAGGCGGATGGGCTACAACAGCAGAAGACCCCACCGGGTACCACTCATCTCCACTACAAATAGGAAAAAGAGGCTACAATTTGCACAATCTCACCAAAATTGGACTGTTGAAGACTGGAAAATTGTTGCCTGGTTTGATGAGTCTCGATTTCTGTTGAGACATTCAAATGGTAGAGTCCGAATTTGGCGTAAACAGAATGAGAACATGTATCCATCCTCTGATGGCTACTTCCAGCAGGATAATGCACCATGTCACAAAGCTCGGATCATTTCAAATTGGTTTCTTGAACATGACAATGAGTTCACTGTACTAAAATGGCCCCACAGTCACCAGATCTCAACCCAATAGAGCATCTTTGGGATGTGGTGGAACGGGAGCTTTGTGCCCTGGATGTGCATCCCTCAAATCTCCATCAACTGCAAGATGCTATCCTATCAATATGGGCCAACATTTCTAAAGAATGCTATCAGCACCTTGTTGAATCAATGCCACGTAGAATTAAGGCAGTTCTGAAGGCAAAAGGGGTCCAACACCGTATTAGTATGGTGTTCCTAATAATTCTTTAGGTGAGTGTATATCCCTGTCACTGGTGCAATGGAGTAGGATTGCACCGAAACAAATGCCAACACGTCACCCTCAGACTGAACAGCAGGATAAGTCTGGTATTTCTGTCTCACTGGTGCAAAGGAGCTGTATTGTACCCTACCCATCAATAATGCCTACAGGTCACCAGCACACTTTTTAAAACTAATAAATGCCTAACACTCTCCCTGAATGCAGCAGCGTCCTGTCCGTACTCCAGTCAGAGCAGAATGGCGGCGCACAATGTGATCCAGCATTTATGTATGCATGGTCACATGGTGCTCCGGCCAATCACAGCCATGCCAATACTAGGAATGACTGTGATGGCTTCTAAGTGCCCACAGCTTAAACGCTTGTTGATTGGCTGCGCCGCAGCCTTTCAACAAGCTTTATTTATACTGCAAAAAATGGAGATGGACTTTGGCGGCAAAATCCACGTTCGGATTCAGTCCTCAGACACCATAATGTCCTATACGGTCCCGAACGTGGCGGTCCGGATTCGCTCATCACCACTCACCATTAAAAGAGCACCATGTGCATTTAAAGGGGTTGTGCAACAATTTACATTGATGATAGGTCATCGATATCTGCTTGGCGGGGGTCCGACACCCGTTACAATGGAGTTAGTTACTTATGATACTAAGAGACAAACCTCTCATTGCCAAGGTTTCTATTTCTAGGTCCCTCAATGGAATATATCAGCAGACACCCAGGAGGACATGACATGGTCCCTTATCTCCATTGAGATATTTACATTGTATATATATATATATATATATAGGCAGATCTGTGCCATATACGTACAACATCCATCTGTTCTGTTACTCATGCAGAATAAGCTGTAAGACTTCTGGAATATGCTGGTTAAGGGATTGAGGACAATTCCTAAGCAGATTCATTCTTATCTATTCTTAAGCGGCTACTATATAAAATATGAGAATTGCAAAGGTGAGTACATAGTGGGGCAGGTTTTCTAATAGTGTTGCATTTTGTACTAAGGCAAATCACAGTCCTAATGTTAGACAATGTTACTATTCTGGAGCATGGACCTCTATAAATTTGCATCATGTTAAATCCTGCACCAGATATACGCCAGAATTCTGTCCGTGCACCAAAAATGTATCTGTGCAAGAATTCTATTCGAGTTTGAGAACGGTGGTATTTTTTGCCACTTACTGAAGACTGCGGAAAAACAGATTACTGATACTGACTAACAGCAAAATAGTGTAAACTTTGACAAAATGTGCCAGATTTATCACAGTGACTGATGCATCACTTAAAGGGGCTGTCATCCTTCAGCAAATGGCATTCATCATGTAGAGGAAGTTAATACAAGGCACTTACTAATGTATTGTGAGTGTCCATATTGCCTCCTTTGTTGGCTGGATTAATTTTTCCATCACATTACATACATATTGTTTTTATGCTTACGACCACCCTGCAATCCAGCATCGGTGGCTGTGCTTGTGAACTATAGGAAAAAGAGTTGGCCTATGCAGACTCCCGGCCATAAGAAAGGCTAGTGCTTTTTCCTATAGTGTGCAAGCATGACCACCACTGCTGGATTGCCGGGTGGTCATAACCATGGAAACGAGCAGTGTATAATGTGATGGAAAAATGACAATATGGAGAATCACAATACATTAGTAAGTGCCTGGTATTAGCTTTCTCTACATGATAAATGCCACTTGCTGAAGTGAGACGACCCCTTTAAGTTCACACCACTTATAAGTTGGTGTAGTTTTACTCCAAAAATGTGCAAAAATTTTGGTGCATTTTTCGGTGCATGGAGGTCCATTCAAGTCATGCCTCTTTCCCATGAAGCCACCCTCCTTTCCACGAAGTCACGTTACCTTGTTGAGCAAAAGTTAGAAAAGTGTGTAAAACAGTTGATAAATGGGGTGCAGAGCATGACCGCCATTTATTTTTGGCACAAACTGTACCAAAACTGGCGCATTTTAAATAGTAAATTCAGTGCATATTACTGCTTCAATATACACATTTTATTCAATGCCTTTTAGTGCATCAGTATACCAGTTTCAGTCAACCCATTTTACTGTGTTAATATACCAGATTAATTCAATGCACTTCAGTGTGTGTCAGTATACCGGTTTAATTCTGCACATTTTCCTATGTAAATGCAGCATTGTAAATTTTCAGGACCAGACTGCAGTGTGTTCATAGCAGGGGACATTTAATTGCACCTGTGGCTATATAAGGACTATAAGGACAAGTGTCACTGCTGCTACTAATACCACTAACACAGCTATGCTTGGGGCCACCGGCCTCCATCAGAAGCTCCTTCTCATGGCACTCTAACGCTGACACTTCTTACTCAAGTCATCAACGGGAAGGCTCTATTGAGTATCTTCCATAGCAAAGGAGGTGTTCTTCCCTCTTCTGAGTAAAAATGAAGGTGCACCACGAGGAGGGGGCAGTGAAGACAGACCTGATACAAGTGACTGCTCCTCTTCCTTGTGTCCCCAGAAAAGCCTTTCGCTTGACTGGAAGGGCCAGCTATGCTTCTATTATGGTCATCTCAGGAACTGGAGATGCCGCTGACTTTGTGGACACAGGCTCAAAACAAGCCAGACATACAGTAAGCCAAGCTCAGCTGCGACTCTATGTGAAAGTATTTCTTGTATGGCACAATAATAAAGGACCATAGCTGGTGGAGGATCTGCTGAAGTTATGAAGAGGTGTCGGCCTCTCCATAACTTTGGCGCATTCTCTGCCAGTTCTAAATGTAAGACAGCTTCCTAGCTTTCTTACATTTTGACCTTTTTCTATGCCTAAAACAGGCGTAGACCTGGCATGAGCAAGGAGAAGTCACAGGCTAGCCTTTGTACCACAATCTGTGCCTGAAATATAAAATATTTGAGCTTCATAAATGACCCCCAATGTGTTTTTAAACAGGCTGTTTGCTAACACGAATTAACTATATATTTACCCATAGCTGTATATGTTAGTGTCACTCTGACATTATTAACTATTGCTTTAGAGAGCTTAAAAGATGTCGGGGGGATTTGAAAATAAAAAAATAAATAAAAAAGAGAGAGATAGACAAAGAGAGAAGAGTGTCATTAACCTGTTGGAGCACTTAGACACAAATCATTAATCGAATTTCAGGAAATTCACTCATCTCTACTCTTGTCTTTTCTGGGTTTATCTATCCTATACATAAATTCAAATATTTTTTTACCTATTACTGAACCCATAGCAGATTTTTTTTTCTCAAAGCAAAGAACAAGATTACAAGATGAGAAGGGCATAGCTCTCAGAGGTGCATAGGTACGTAGCACTCAGTGTTGGACTAAACACCACTCTATCATATGAGAAGACAACGGGTGCATAGTAGGTGGGTGGACCGTATGCTTTAAATTATGATCCTTCACCGAGAAATAAATTCCAAATGTTCCACCTTTTTTGGACTACAAGAAGGACAGGTTGATAAGGACAAAGGATGAAAATTATAAACACAAAGAAATTACATTCTTAAGATTTTGGATATTTTAGCCTACACTCAGATCATTTTCTTCACATCACATAGGTAGCCAACCTGCATGTTATTTGTCTTTATGATCATCAGAACAGAGATTATTATATTCCAGGGCATGGAGAAGTGTATTTATTTATGGTACTGAGATAGGGGGCGCCATATCTCTGTTATTTATTGGTTGTCTGGTTTACAAAACCCATATTCATCTACCCTATTAGATAACTGTACGTTAACCGTTACCACAACCAGGTTTAGTCTTAAGCTAAATCTTTTGAGGATGGGCAGATCATTTGAAAGAATAGATGTCTATTATGCAGAATCAGCCAGAAGATAGAAGATCATGACTGTGAACCTGTTATCAGAATAGATAAGAGGTTGGTGGCAGTTTAGGGTGTTAAATCCTGTTGACAGATTCCTTTAAATTAAATACACTGCCCAGAGAACTGAATGGGCACTGTGTAATATTTAGTTTCTCCTGTGGTGGCAATGCAGGAAAATTTACTTATATTCTTACTGTTTGGATTTCCCACATATTGCAGCTGATGGATGGGGTCCAAGCCAGAGGATACTTTGTGATCTGGCTATTGGCAAGAAAGCTTTCTAAGAGAGAATGTGTAAACCAAAGAGTCCCCTTAACCATCTGAGCCTTACAGTGTCTGACCATGTACTTATAATAAGCCAGACCAAGACATTTTTGAAAAAATGCTTTTGGACATTTTAGTTGTTGCATATTACAATATTAGCTCTTTTTTTTATACATATATATACACTGCTGAAAAAAATAAAGGGAACACAAAAATAACACATCCTAGATCTGAATAAATTAAATATTATTTTGAAATACTTTGTTCTTTACATAGTTGAATGTGCTGACAACAAAATCACACAAAAATAAAAAAAATGGAAATCAAATTTTTTAACCCATGGAGGTCTGGATATGGAGTCACAATCAAAATTAAAGTGGAAAAACACACTACAGGCTGATCCAACTTTGATGTAATGTCCTTAAAACAAGTCAAAATGAGGCTCAGTAGTGTGTGTGGCCTCCACGTGCCTGTATGACCTCCCTACAACGCCTCTGCATGCTCCTGATGAGGTGGCGGACGGTCTCCTGAGGGATCTCCTCCCAGACCTGGACTAAAGCATCTGCCAACTCCTGGACAGTCTGTGGTGCAACGTGACATTGGTGGATAGAGCGAGACATGATGTCCCAGATGTGCTCAATTGGATTCAGGTCTGGGGAACGGGCGGTTCAGTCCATAGCATCAATGCCGTCGTCTTGCAGGAACTGCTGACACACTCCAGCCACATGAGGTCTAGCATTGTCTTGCATTAGGAGGAACCCAGGGCCAACCACACCAGCATATGGTCTCACAAGGGGTCTGAGGATCTCCTCTCGGTACCTAATGGCAGTCAGGCTACCTCTGGCGAGCACATGGAGGGCTGTGCGGCCCTCCAAAGAAATGCCACCCCACACCATTACTGACCCAATGCCAAACCGGTCATGCTGGAGGATGTTGCAGGCAGCAGAACGTTCTCCACGGCGTCTCCAGACTCTGTCACGTCTGTCACATGTGCTCAGTGTGAACCTGCTTTCATCTGTGAAGAGCACAGGGCGCCAGTGGCGAATTTGCCAATCTTGGTGTTCTCTGGCAAATGCCAAACGTCCTGCACGGTGTTGGGCTGTAAGCACAACCCCCACCTGTGGACGTCAAGCCCTCATATCACCCTTATGGAGTCTGTTTCTGACCGTTTGAGCAGACACATGCACATATGTGGGCTGCTGGAGGTCATTTTGCAGGGCTCTGGCAGTGCTACTCCTGCTCCTCCTTGCACAAAGGTGGAGGTAGCGGTCCTGCTGCTGGGTTGTTGCCCTCCTACGGCCTCCTCCACGTCTCCTGATGTACTGGCCTGTCTCCTGGTAGCGCCTCCATGCTCTGGACACTACGCTGACAGACACAGCAAACCTTCTTGCCACAGCTCGCATTGATGTGCCATCCTGGATAAGCTGCACTACCTGAGCCACTTGTGTGGGTTGTAGACTCCATCTCATGCTACCACTAGAGTGAAAGCACCGCCAGCATTCAAAAGTGACCAAAACATCAGCCAGGAAGCATAGGAACTGAGAAGTGGTCTGTGGTTACCACCTGCAGAACCACTCCTTTATTGGGGGTGTCTTGCTAATTGCCTATAATTTCCACCTGTTGTCTATCCCATTTGCACAACAGCATGTGAAATTGATTGTCACTCAGATTTGCTTCCTAAGTGGACAGTTTGATTTCACAGAAGTGTGATTGACTTGGAGTTACATTGTGTTGTTTAAGTGTTCCCTTTATTTTTTTGAGCAGTGTATATTGAAGCTATAACTAGAGATGGCCTTATGGTTCGCCCGGCGGTTGTTTCACAGCGAACTTTCCTCGTTCACGATTCGCCGGATATGCGAACATATGGCGATATTCGCACGCGCCACATTTTTTTGCATAGCGCCGAACTTTGACCCATGTTACAGCCATCAGGTGGTACAGGACAGCCAATTGAGATTTTTCAGCACATGGACATACCCCCTACCTTATAAATAAACCCGATCTGGCCGCCACTTTACATTCTGTATTTTGCCAGTGTAGGGAGAGGTTGCTGTGTGGAGCAGGGACAGGCTGTTAGGGACACCAAACGCTAGCTAATAGGGCCACAAAAGTCCTTTTTTAGGACTGGTATAGGTGTGCTATCGATAGGTGTGACATACTGGGGGGTGTAAAATAATTATAATATACTTTCTAACATAGAAAGTATATTACAGTGCATTTGTATTGTGCAGAAGTTGTGTGCGGTTCTGCTGCGATACTGCAGATACACAGAGGGACAAACGCTATTGGAATAAATAATTGCAACAGGTGTGATATACCTGTTGCCCCCCCAAAAAAAACTGATAGAGGGGTGTGATATACCTATAATATACCTTCTAACATAGAAAGTATATTATAGTGCATTTGTATTGTGCAGCAGTTGTGTGCGGTTCTGCTGAGATACCGCAGCTAGATAGAGGGACAAACGCTATTGGAACAACTAATTGCAACTGGTGTGATATACCTGATGCCCCCCAAAAAACTGATTAAGGGGTTCGATATACCTGCTTCCACAAAATACTGATTGTGGGGTGGGATACACCGGCTTTCACCTAATATTGATTAAGGGGTTTGATATACCAGCTTCCAGCAAATACTCATTATTAGGTTCTATATACCTGTTTCCACAAAATACTGATAGAGGGTATTGATATACCTGCTTCCACCAAATATTGATTGAGGCCTGCGATATATCTACTTCCACAAATACTACTCTTCTATAGGGACTTTGTCACAGGGTCATTTTGAAAATGACAGGCAGAGGAAGAGGCAGGCCATTCCGCAGGGGTGGTAGGGGTTGGGCAGGTACACCAGGCCGAAGCCTAAGTGGGAAGTTGGAGAAGGTGCGTGCGATTATGTCAAAGGACGCACCAGAGTTGGTTGAGTGGCTCACTCAGCCTTCCGCTTCTGCACCTTCCTCATCCTCTGTATCTGCACCCTCCTCCCTCTCTGCTGTGTGCACCCCCAAAGACACCACCACCACCATAGCCCCTCCACTCAAGTCAGAGGAATTATTTTCCCATCTATTCCCAGACTTTACTGATGCGCAGCCATTCTTGGCATCGGATGAGGAAGAGGAGGTACGGATGTAGCAGGGTTAACACACATGCTTTATGAGACATGTTATCTAAGCTAAATGCAACTAAATGCGTTAAGCAATTGCTTATCAATGGCTTTTGTTTCAAGATAATGCGATGAGTTAAGAAATTTGAGTTAAGAGTGTGTGTGTTACCCCTGATACATCTGTAGCAACGACCACCACCCAGCGGTCTGACAACAGTACCCAGATCAACCCAAGGAGGGTGGTTCCCGCTGTTGCTGCCTACTCTGAGATCTCTAATGTCAGTGGTGGTGAAGGTGACGATGATGACATGTCGATGGACGTCACTTGGGTGCCCATAAGAGAGGAAGAGGAGGGGAGTTCAGAGTGAGAGACAGAGCAGCAGATAGGGAGGGGAAGAAGGAGAAGCAGGCAGAACTCGCAGTGCACAGGAGGCAAAAAGCAGACTGCAAATGTATCTGGAGCGAGCCATCCACCATGCAAGGTCACATTTGGCACTCCCAGGACGCCGGCACATGGTTCTACCATGTGGGCTTTTTTTAACGTTGCTGACAATAGTGTTGCCATCTGCAGCCTGTGCTGTCAACGCATAAGTTGCGGTAAGCCCAACACTCAACTAGGGACGACCGCCTTAAGAAGGCACCTGGCCTCCCATCACTGAGCCCAGTGGGAGCAACACCGTCAGAACCCACAAAGCCACACTCCCGGCGCTCCACGTCCTGCCTCTTCTCCTTCTCCTCTCTCCTCCCATTTGTCCTCCACTCCACCTTCCACCGTGCAGTCGTCGCGTTCATATGGCAAAAGGCAGGCTTCCGTGGCCCAAATGTTCGAACGTAAAAAGTTGATGACGCCAGTTAACCCGCTTGCACAACGGCTGACCGCCAGCGTGTTGAAACTGCTAGCCCACCAACTACTGTTATATAAACTGGTGGACTCGGAGGCCTTTAGAAAATTTGTTGCCAATGGCACACCGCATTGGAAGGTCCCCAGAAGGAAATATTTCTCTCAGAAGGGCATCCCAGAGCTATATGGCCATGTTCAGCGGCAAGTGAATGTATATCTGGCACACAGTGTCGGTGCCAAGATACATCTAACCACAGACACGTGGTCTAGCAAACATGGGCAGGGAAGGTACATAACTTTAACTGCCCACTGGGTGAACCTTCTGACGGCCGTCAAGCATACAACCCGTGGCACCCATGTGGATTTGGTGTTACCGCCACAGATTGCATGCGGCCTGCCTCTTCTTCTTCTCCTACTCCATCCTCCATCTCCTGCTCTGCTGACTCCTCCTTTTCCACTGCTACCGCCTCTTCCGATGCACCCCCCCAGCTCCCCAGAACCTATGCGATGTGCCAGGTGAGACGTTCCCATGCTGTGCTGCGGCTGTTGTGCCTGGAAGCCAAGAGCCACACCGGTCCTGCACTACTTTCAGCTCTGCGCTCACAGGCCGATCAGTGGCTAACCCCACTTAATTTGACAGTTTGTAAAGTGGTGTGCAACAACAGTGCCAATCTGCTGAGCACGCTGAAACAAGGCAATATGACACACGTGCCGTGCATGGCACATGTCCTAATCTTAGTTGTGCAGCGATTTGTTGCCAAATGCCCCGGGGTCCAGGACGTCTTGCGGCAGGCCAGGAAAATCTCTGGCCATTTTAAAAGATCTTACACGGCCATGGCTCGCCTTGCTGATGTTCAGCAGCAACACCACTTGCCCCTCAGACGTCAGATTTGTGACTGCCCGACGCGCTGGAACTCCACCTTGTATATGCTTGATAGGCTGCTCCAGCAGAAATATGCCTTTAACGACTACCTGTACGAACTCTGTGGCAGAACAGGTTCTGGGAGCTTAGTTTTTTTTCACCGCGCCAGTGGCTGCTCATGTGCGATGCATGCAGACTTCTGCGGCCATTTGATGAGATCACCAAACTTATCAGTCATAGCCAGGGCGCCATCAGTGACATCGTACCTTACGCCTTCTTTCTGGAGCGTGCATTGCATCGTGTCATTGATCAAGCCGTCGAGGAGCAGGAGCAGGAAGATGAGGAAGTCGCAATGCTGGATGAATTCCCAAGGGGGGCTACTCAATCTGAGATAAGTCAGCAGGAGTCTGAAGAGGAGTCAGAAGAGGATGGTGCCTGGAGGGAGAAGGAGGAGCAAGAAGAGCAGGTTTTAAACTTTTCGGGGATCCCTGGTGTTGTACGTGGATGGGGGGAGGAGACCGAGGACAACATTCTCTTGGGCGATGAGCAGTAGCCAGGCCACTCCTCCGCTTCCAATTTAGTGCAAATGGGGGCCTTCATGCTTCAGTGTTTGAAGAGGGACTCTTGTATAAAAAGCATAAAGGGAAAGGACCAGTACTGGGTGGCAATGTACTTAGACCCCCGGTACAAACACAAAATGGCGGACATGTTACCAGCATCACAGAGGGCTGTAAGAATGCAGCATTTCCAGGCCTTGCTGCGAGGAATGCTGCATTCTGCTGTTGCGGGCACTGGCAGAGGAATTTCCACCCACATAGAAACAGTTGCGGGTACCAATCCTACATTGCATGCAAGAAGAGGACGGTTGGAAGATGTGTTGGTCACTTCGGATATGAGATCATTCTTGCAATTAAAACCAATCGACAGCCGCCCTCCGGATCCAGCCTCAGTGAACGCCTAGACCGACAGGTGTCCGACTACATCGGGTTAATTTAACTGCCGATGTGGACGCTCTGAGAAGCGATGAACCCCTGGAATACTGGGTGTGCAGGCTTGACCTGTGTCCAGAGCTAGCACAATTTGCCATGGAACTCAAGTGTCCTGTCCAAAAGGACGTTCAGCGCAACAGGGGGATTCGTTACCAATAAGTGCCTAGCTCACGACAGTGTGGACTACCTCACATTTCTAAAAATGAATGAGGCATGGATCTCGGAGGAATTCAACAACACCTATGACGACCACTTTTAATGGAATTTCCTTATTGTCACAGTCGTTACCTTTGACTGTGACCTTCCGTTCTTGCTCATTCGGCGCTCCTCGCTGAAGTTCTGTTCCTGTGTGTTATTTGTGGTTCTGTATGGGTTAACTCCCCTGTATTCCTATTAGGAGTTAATTCTCTGTCTGCTCCATGGGTGTGGTCTCTCTGCTGCACCCATGGAACCTGTATATAAGGCTGAGCTTTCCTCAGTTCTGTGTCAGCTCTCCTGGTGTGTGTTGTCTGTCCTGTTCCTGGTTTGTACTCTCTCTCCCATGCTGCTGACCCATGGGATCCGTGTCTGTCTGTCTGTGCTCTGTGGGTTTCCCTACTTGTTCATTTGCATCCTTTTTCCTGTCTTTCTGTTCTGCCAGTTATGTTTTAGTTACTTTGTGTTTATTCTGATGTCTGTGTTCTGCAAGCCTTTGCAGCAGAGTGGCATGACAAGGCCATGCAGATTTCTACTGGTGGAGCAAGTCCTTCTCTGCTCATTGCCACTCCTGCTCCCTTGCATGAACTCCTGCTTGTGTTATTATTTGCCCTGTTTTGTATTTACCTGTCTGTTATGTTTGCCTATGTGCCGTCGGTACCTTCTGGTACCTGTTGTCTATTCGCTCCTGCTGTCACTGTCTAGGTCACGCTCCAGAGTGGACCCTGGCAACTTCCTGCGGCAAAGTCTAACCCTACCATCTAGTGAACACCAGGAGTTGCTTAGTCATGCCCCTCTGGAGTATTACTAGACAGTGGCGCAGTGGGGGTTTTCTCCCACTGTGCTGACGGTACATAGAGCTCATGTTTTCTCTGTGCTGCCTTTCATGTTTTTGTTTGTGCAATAAACTCTTATGTGTCTGTACCTGATTTCCGTTTATTGCTTGATGACGCGGTGGTCTCTCCTGGGACCTCCAACTCGTGACACTTATGCCAGCCCTCACATATCCGCCACCACCCAGAACAAATAATGGTCCCTGTCTTATGTAAATACAGCGGCATAAAAGGCCTTATCTGTCCGGTGAATGCCTGTTTGGGGTTACGGAGGAATTCAACACCTGTGACGACCACGTGTTATCGAATTTCAACTATTATCATTTGTTTTTTTTTCAAGAGGGGGGATTTCATTAGCCATGTTTTTAATCCAATTTAGTATTTTTAGTTCTTTTAAACATATGTATTTGTTATGTATTTGTACTGGCCTGCAGTAAAATTGATATCCAATGACCGTCTAATATACCTCCAGCCACATAATCACTTGTTCTTTTGTGTACGGTAAATGAATAATTTTTGGGGCCTATAGTCCACTGGCCTGCAGTAAAATTGATATCCATTGACCGTCTAATATACTGTACCTCCAGCTACATAATCACTTGATGTTTTCTGTCCTGTGAATGCCTAATGTTTGGGGCCTGTACTCCTGTGGTCTAAAATCAAATTTTTCTAGGCTCCAGCATGCCACATTTATGACAGTTTCCCTTTAAGACGCATAAAAATAACCCCTGATTAAAATACATATTTTTTGTGCAAATTTTTGCAATTGATCCCCCTCTGGTATGTCACTGTCCATGTTGTGGGACAATTTGCGCACTTCTAGTAAGTATTTGGTGGCTGCAAATATGACCTGAAGGTTTTTCAGTTTCGCCTCCCATTAAAGTGAATGGGGCCCGCCACAAACTTGCGGTTCGCGTGGGCGCAATCGCGTTCGCAAATCATCCTGGCCGATGTTCGTCCATCACTAGCTATAACTTTACTTCCTTCATCCTATATTTGTTACAGAGTATCAATCTGACTGATGTCCCTGAGATTTTCCTCTTAGGATTTCAAGTTAGCCAAGATTTGAGAATTTTATTGTTCTGTCTTCTCCTCTGGGTTTTTGCTGCTACGATATTTGGGAATGTCCTGATTGTCACCCTGGTGTCCTCCAGCAAGAACCTTCACACCCCAATGTACTTCTTCATCTCACACTTGTCCATCAGCGACATCTTGGTGACTTCTGGTATTGCCCCCAGCATGCTCTACACCCTCATGAATAATGGGAAGACCATTTATTTTATTGGCTGTTTGGCCCAGTGGTATTTTTTCTCTTCCTCGGAAATATTGGAATGTTTCCTCCTCACGATGATGTCTTATGACAGATATGTGGCCATCTGTAATCCACTCCGTTACAACTCAGTAATGACTAGGACCCATTGTGTGACGTTGGCCACAACCTGCTGGTTCCTGGGCTTTTCTATTTCGATCATGAACACCCGTTCAGCTTCAAATTTAACATTTTGTGGACCAATTATTATTGATCATTTTTTCTGTGACCTTATTCCCCTACTAGAGATTTCCTGCTCTGATGTCTTTATTGTGAAAGTGCAAAACTACTTCTTGAGCATCCCGCTACTCATCATCCCGACAATAATAATCATAGGATGCTATGTTAAAATTATTGTCACCATCCTACAGATTCCATCCAACATCAGTAGACAGAAAGCCTTCTCTACCTGTAGCGCTCATCTTACTGTGGTCTCCATATTCTATTCAGCTATCTTCAGCGTTTATGTTGTCCCAACAAAAGGACAGTCATCGATCAGTAAAATCCTGTCCCTGCTGTACACTGTATTAACGCCATTGATCAACCCCATTATATACAGTCTGAGAAATAAAGATATTAAAAGAGCTGTGAATAAAACATTCCGCAAATGTACATAGATGTAGACGAGCTGAGCTTGAGGATGCGTATATGGAGTTTTTCAAGTGGCACAACCTACAGTATGTTTGTATCAAGATCTGTTTTCTGTGATTTTCCATAGGAATTTACAGTATATCAATGTCAGTTTAGTTATCCATTGCTTCATCATCGTAAAAAAAAAAAAAAGAAGTAAAGTCCATCATTACTACTACTACCCCTGTAATGTTATCTCTAGATAGTATGTCAAAGACATACAGATGTGTCTGCTCTAAACTGATCTACAGTTTAGTTAAAGTATACCTAATATATATATATATATATATATATATATACACACTTTTATAGGGACAATTTTTCTAATATACTTTATTTAGGGAAAAACTTGACATATAGTAGAAAACTAGGGCTGAAATGTCCCTTAGCGACAATCTTTTTCAGAGTCGCTGCTAAGGGACATCAATCTTCAATGCAAACAGCACAGTGCTCCACCAACTAGGGAAGACAGGCTGGGAGCTGGCGACTTCCAGGCCGTCTCCCTCGTCAGTGCAGCACTACACAGTTAGGAAGACGGATGTCCCTTAGAAGTGGATCTGAAAAAGATCACTGCTAAGGGACATTTCAGCCCTAGTTTTCTCCTATAAATAAAAAAATTTCTAAATAAAAGTATAATAGAAAAATGTTCCCCATCCCTACCCATTAGAAAAAATAAAAACAACTATAACAGTTACACAAGTAATACAATTTGTCATGAAAGCAGCTGCGGTTGTTCTTTGGTATGCAAGTACTGTACAGTGTATTTCTGTATTTTCTCTCATGTACTGTCCCTACAAACTCTTGTGAGAAGAAGCCTTACTGTACCCCAGGGAAAAACTATTGCTCCCTGTTATCAGCCATTTATGGCTGGGAGAGGATGACTGTAGGACAGGAGAATACAATCTATTGCTCCCTGTTATCAGCCATTTCAGGCCAGGGAGAGGATGACTGTATGACAGGAGAATCCAATCCTGTGTGTGGTCGTACTACAGCTGAGCTCCTGTGAGAGAACCAGAGAGGAGGAATTTCCATCCCTTCAGCCCAGGATTCTGCCTTCCTTTCCCAAGGGGAGGGTAGGGTCTTGGGCATGGATTGTCAGTCCACTGTCCCGTGGTCTGGGCCGGCAGGGGGCAGAGGAGCACCACGACCGTCACATCTCAGCGGGTCGCCAGAAATGGGTACTGGGAAGCAGTTTTAACTGGTGAGTGTTGAAGCCGCAAGGCTTCTAAAGAGTTGGCTGATGGCCATATCAAAGGGTCTGGTGTTGCACAAGCACCAGTGGAGGAGGAACAATGTGTGAATTGGGGCGTTTTGCACCCAGATGAGTTAGCTAGGGTGCAAAACGGTAGTATAATACCTGAAAATATAGAAAGAAAGTTGAAAAGAGCTCAAGGAACTGAGGGAAGAGCTCATGGAGCACTAGGGTGCAGGTGTATTACTCCTCTAAAGGCAAGCGTCAAGCCGTTTGACTAAGGATAGAGGAACTTGAAAAGAAACGTGACATCTAGTGATGAGCGAATTTCTCAAAAATTTTATTCAGTCAGTTTGCCAAATTTTCCAAAAATATTTGATTCGATCAAAATTTATTTGTGACGATTCAAATTAAAAAACAGCTATTTCCTGGCTGCAGAGAGCCTGTATAGTGGTGTAGAACACTGTGCCTGTATAGTGGTGTAGAACACTGTGCCTTGCAGTAACACTCATAGGTAGTCTGCTGTGGTAGTGAAACAATACTGCGAGTCAGTATAACATGCAGATGACAGGCGTCGCTCTTAGAATCACTGCGCACTTCACTTATATGGGCAGTTAGGGGCCAAAACGGACCAAATAACTCAAGTCTAAACTCAGGCTTACAGGTTAATGTTAGCACCAGTTATGAAGAACCATGCAGCGGCTCAAGATTCTACTATAGTGTGAAAAGCACACTCCTTTTCACCGTCATCAACTGATTCCACAGATTTCGATAGAACCGGTTCTGTTACAGAGTCGACAGAGTAGAGAGGGTGTCAGCAGTAAGTTTGTGCTGTTATTCCATCAGAATAACAACCCCCAAAAAATGGATCCTGTCTGTTGAGCATCCGCTTTCATATGGTCAGCATTTGGTCAGTAATCCATCAGTATTGCTAAGGACAAAAACAGGGGGTGGATCCAAAGCAAAGATGACACGTGAATGGAATATTTGCATGTCTTCTGTGTTTTGTACCCACTCCTGCTTTTGGCTACATAATCCTGAGCCAATACTGGTGCAATATAGGGACCATGTCATATAGGCCTTACGGTTGTTCTGAAGACAGAATCCGTTGTATGTCTCATTTTTCTGTCCTTCTGACAGATCAGAAGAATGGTAAAATAAATGTTGATGTCAACAAGGCCAAAGAGGAAAAATAGTAGCCCCATCATGGAGTGGGGAGGGTGGGAACAGCATGAGAGACCACAGAGTGGTGAGGGGGCAGCAGCAAGAGGAGACCACAGAGTGGTGAGGGGGCAGCAGCATGAAGAGACCACAGAGTGGTGAGGGGGCAGCAGCATGAGAAGTCCACAGACTGGCCCAGTGACAGAGTGGTGAGGGGGCAGCAGCATGAGAAGTCCACAGAGTGGCCCAGTGACAGATGTGAGGTCGCAGCATGTTTTGCTGACAAGAGCAAGACTTCAGGTTCGGATACTCTTTAAAGAGAGACTCTTAACTGAACTACAGCTACACTTCAAAGGAAGGTTTATAATCTGATTGTATCAAATATAATAAGTAGTATATACATAGAGCAATATAATAACCATCTTTTACACTTATAAAAAAGATAAAGAATATAATACACAACTACATCAACACTTTAACTGGAGTCCTAACTACATCCAGGATGAAGGTACATAAATCACCGATTGAGTTAACATCATCTGACAGTGACATCAGCTGGGAAGCCCTTTAAGTGAAAGCTGTCAGAGTCTTGATCAGGAAAACAACGATTAGGTCCCTACATGAGGCGTCCCCCCAAGGGTTGACCTTCTGACTTCTTTCCTGATGGGGTGCAGCTTCATACCAATTAAACAAAAAGCTCCATTCCATAGCGGAACGTAGCCAGCACATGCGCTTCATAATTGTCACTGTGTACGTGTTGTTCATCTGCACTCACTGAAGACACTGGAACAGCCAGTTCCCAGGTCCGCAGCGAGTCAGAATCCCAAAACAGCCTTGAGAAAATATGTAGACAAAGCCTTACTCCCTTGCACCTGCATTTACAGGTCTTAGAGAGTACTGCCCCTAGGCCCACTCCAGAGGCGTCCGTCTGAACGACAAATTCCCGTGTGAAGTCGGGTGTCACCAAAACCGGGGACCCACACAGAGCCGACTTCAAACGGGAGAACACCTCTTCCGCCTTCCGCCCGCTCATTGCAGCAGACCATCACCATCTTCCTCCCCTTTAAAAGTCTTGTAAACGGGGCCGCTACTGTGGCAAAGTTGGGGATAAAATTCATGTAATATCCCATCATCCCTAGGAACAAACATACTTGCTTGGTGGTAAGAGGTCTGGGCCAGCTCTTGATCGCCTCAACCTTGTCTACCTGGGGTTTGACAACTCCCCGCCCAATCACGTATCCCAGGTACTGGACCTCCTCGAACCCAATCCAACACTTTTTTGGGTTGGCCATCACTCCGGCTTTTCTAAGTGAATCGACTACGGCCTGTACCTTGGGCAGGTGACTCTCCCAGTCCTGGCTAAACACGATGATGTCGTCCAGATATGCCGAAGCATATGGACGATGGGGCCGTCGGATGACGTCCATCAATCGCTGGAAGGTGGCTGGAGCGCCATGTAGGCCAAAGGGCAAAACTTGGTACTGAAATAACCCCTCGGGGGTGACAAAGGCCGTCTTCTCCTTTGCCACCTCCGTGAGAGGCACCTGCCAATATCCTTTTGTGAGGTCGAGGACCGAGAAATAGCGAGCTTTCCCTAGCCGTTCTATGAGCTTGTCTACCCGGGGCATGAGGTAGGCATCAAATTTCGACACTTCGTTGAGCTTTCTAAAGTCATTGCAGAAGTGCAGAGTACCGTCAGGTTTTGGGATGAGGACTATGGGGCTGGCCCACTCGCTCCTTGACTCCGTAATGACCCCTAACCTCAACATGGACCTTACTTCTTCTGAAATGGCCTGTCGCCGGGCCTCCGGTACATGATACGGCTTTAACCGTACCCTGACGTGGGGCTGTCATGTCGGACTACCGAAGTTCGACCAGGAAGCTCAGAGAACACGTCCCTATTTCGACTCACCAACTCTTTGGCTTCCTGAGCTTGTTTAGTCGACAGACCACCCGCTATCTTTACCGCGGAGGTGCACTCCGGGACCTCGGGTGGAGCTGGGATCTTCCCCGCAGACAAGACAGTGCTTGGGCCGTGCCTAACGAGACACTCCCTATCTCTCCAAGATTTCAGTAAATTTACATGATATACCTGTTATGGCTTCCGCCGACCTGGCTGGGATATCTGGTAATTCAGTGACCCTACCTTCTCTTTCACCTCGTAGGGACCTTGCCACCATGCCAAAAACTTACTGTCAATGGTGGGAACTAGCACCAGTACCCGGTCACCCGGGTTAAATGTCTGGACCTGGGCACTCCGGTTGTATACCCGGCTCTGTGCCAGTTGGGCGGCCTCCATGTGTTCCCGGACGATTGATAGGACTGTCTCTATACGGTCCTGCATCTTTTCTATATGCTCTATAATACTTTTGTGTGGGGTGGGCTGTTGCACCAATGCCTCTTTAGCGATGTCCAGCAACCCTCCTGGACGTTGACCGTATAATAACTCGAAGGGCGAGAATCCCGTAGATGCCTGGGGCACTTCTCGCACTGCCACTGCGAACAATACTTACAGCAGCAACAGGTCCCAATCCTTTCCGTCTTTGGCTACGGTTCTTTTGAGCATAGTTTTTAGGGTTTTGTTAAAGCACTCCACTAGTCCGTCGGTTTGAGGATGGTATACGGACGTGTGTAACCGTTTAACCCTTAAAAGCTTGCAGAGCTCACTCGTCACCTTAGAAATAAAGGGAGTCCCCTGGTCGGTCAGGATCTCTTTCGGAATCCCCACCCTTGCGAACATACCCATGAGTTCTTTAGCTATGAGCTTAGCCAAAGTATGACGTAGGGAATCGCTTCAGGATATCTGGTGGCATAGTCTAGGACCACCAAGATATGCTGGTGCCCTCTGGCCGACTTGTTTATGGGGCCTACCAGATCCATCCCTATTCTTTCGAAGGGGACCTTGATGATGGACATGGGTACTAGGGGACTGTGATAGTGGGGCTGGGGGCTCATCATCTGACACACTGGACAGGATTGGAAAAACCTTTTGACCTCCTCATAAACCCCGGGACAATAGAACCTTTTCAGAATCCGCTCTTTTTTTTTTTTTACGCCCAAATGTCCTTCCAGCACGTGGTTGTGGGCCAAGTCCAGTACCACATGGCCGTATGGCTGGGGTACCACCAGCTGCTACACTACCTCCTGCTGCACTTTGTCCATCCTGTACAGTAGGTCCTGGTTAAATGCCAGATGGGGAAACACCGAGTCAGCCGCTGGGTGCTGAACCACCCCATTTACCACTGTCACCCCTTCCGTCGCCAGCAATAATGTCGGATTCTGGAGCTGGGCGGTTCCCAACGTGTCACGAGATACCTCCAGGTCCGGGATGGACGGGGTTTCCACGGATTCGCCTGCCAACACCTCTAGGGGAAACCTATCAGGATGACACTCTACAGGTGATGTGGTGACCCCTACGGCTGGTATCCCCGCATCGGGATCTTTGGGCACTGGGCCCGATTGTCATCTGTCCCTAAGGGAAGGCATATCGCTCTTCCACAGAGTCCCGAACAAAGGAAAATCCCTTCCCAGTACGGCGGCATAAGGGATTTGGCGTCCCACTCCTACGACATGCATCACCTCTCGGCCCAACACGGACATGGTAACCCTAGCAGTGGGGTACTCCCGGCGGTCCCCATGGATACAGACAATGGACAGGGTTTGCTTCTCTGGGAGTGTCTCAGGACTCATGCACTTGGGTCACCAGGCTCCCAAAGTCCAGCAAAGCATTAATCGGATGCCCATCGACCAAGACTTGGCACAGAGGCAGCATATCAGCGGCTGGCCGGGCATCCGCGGTACATACATGCCGGGAAAAGAAATGGGACCGGCGAGCGAACCCGCATTCTATGGGTTCAGATGTTTGAGGACAGTTCGCTGCCCTATGTCCCAGGCTGTGGCAGTGCCAACATTGAATCCCCGTGGTCCCTCCCTGGTCTCTCTTCCCCGGAGTAGGACTAGCCTTCCCCCCCCTTTGTGGTTGGGTCCCTTTTTCCGGATCCCTAGCCTAAGAGGGAGCCTGACGGGTTTCCCGTGCATGCGTTGAGTCCCGCACCAAGTCCTGGGTCGCCACATACCTCTCGACTAGGCTTACTAACTGATCCAGGTTGCCGGGGTCTCCCTGACCAACCCAGCGCTGTATGGCCCTTGGCAGTGTCCGCACGAAACGGTCCACGACCACTCGCTCGACCATTTGGGAGGGGCTCAAAGTTTCCGGCTGGAGCCACTTCCTCACCAGATGTACCAGGTCATATGCCTGAGACCGGACGGGTCTGCACTCAGAAAAGGTCCACCGATGTACTCTCTGCACCCGTACATAGGTAGTAACCCTCAAGCACGCCATCACCTCAGCCTTCAGCTTCCCATAGTCCTGGGCATCATCCTTGCTGAGGTCGAAGTACGCTTTTTGGGCTTATCTGACTAGGAATGGCGCCACCACTTCCGCCCACTGTCCCAACGGTAAGTTCTCCTGTTCCGCGGTCCTCTCGAACACCATCAGGAAGGCCTCTACATCGTCCTCTGGAGCCATTTTCCTTAATGCTGAACGGACTTTATGTCACGGCTGAGGATGGGGGAAAACCCTCAGCCTTGCGATGCCAGTTGATGTTTTGGCTGCTCGGCCAGGACCACAGGATTAGGGAGCAGGTCACCTCCTAGAGCGTCCCTAACCTGACCCTAACTCCTAGCTGCATGAGCCGACCTTTAAGGTAGGAGGACCCATGCTCCGGAACCTTGGATCCCTAACTCACCCTCCGACCGGTCCCTGGACTAGGAGTCAAGGTAAGACGGCCTGTTCCTACTGGACACGGAGGAACAGGGGTCTCACTGGCCAAGCTGCAGGGAAAAGGGGAACACCAACAGACTTACGGATATGGCAGGTGAACTATCCGAGTTCCACCTACCTGCCACAGCCTTGCTGACTGGATCCCTATGCAAACAGGAATCCAGATCCATAAGCTGCACTAAACAACATAGGACAAGAAAACATCAAATAGACATCACACAAAAACTTAACATAAACTAAAATGTGACATATGGTTTATGAACCACAAGGGTGGCTCTCACAGGCAGTTGGTAACCACAGGAGGCTGCTATCAGCTAAGCATGGCTGAAGCAACCTACTGAGCCCTGCCAAACACCAAGGCTATATAGGCCTAAGAGGCCACACCCAATGGTCAGACACACCCAGTGACATCACACACACTGGGAAGGGAGTTAACCCTTCCAGAACCACAGGAAAGGGAAAACACCAACTTAAAGGGAAAGTGACCGACACAACAAACACACTGTGGTTGTTGCCGCAGGCAACGACATGGGTGGCAACCGTGTCCTGGGAGTCAGCCCCAAGGCCGGGACACTGCCACCACATGTACACAATGACAAACGTTGCCACGGGCAACCACAATGTAGGAAAGGTGTCCGTGCACACCACACACTACACAGAGTGCACACAGACAAACAACAGTGCATACATACACTCATACAACTCCAAGGGAATCGCACACAAAGCTATTGTCCGCGGCAACCGCACTAGAGACAAACATCAAGCCTCAAGCTGCGGTTGAAACAGCAACCCAAACCGCGGGCAACTGTATGCGGCTCCCAAGGAGTCACGGCCAAAACCGTGGCCGTGACACTCCCACCCCTCAAAGCCCCCCCACCAAAAAAGGAAACTAGTGAGGGACTCACACAAGGGGACGTCCACTCTCAGACACGGTTCCCAAAAAGTCGCTGTCAGCTGCATCCTCTCCAAGCACACAACACAGCCAGTCCGACGAGGCCTGCAGCCCGCACCAGCGACACAGGGGGGAGAACCACAGAGAGATGAACGAGGGGACTCTCTACACACGTCCCCACTCCAGTCGCTGCCAGCAGACACTCCTAACCAGCACGCAGCCGGACCACTTACGGAGTGCTGCCAGCAAACGACCAGAGATGGGAACATGGAGAGGAACGAGGGATCCCCAACACGGACACGGAAGGTAAGGTGGCGGGGAATAAGCCACCAACCGTGCCGTTAACGGAGAACCCCCCGGGACGCTCTCCCTCCGGAGAACGCGCATGCAGGTCACAAGAGGATGGCACTGCATGCTGCACCCTCTTTCGAAGGTGTGCAACTCGCACACCAAACAAACACCCCGGTGCTATAAAATCAGGGGGACGCCAAACGAGGCAACGGTGAAGGGAAGGCGGGGAAACGTCACTCACCGCGCCATCAGAGGCGAAACCCCCAGAATGCTCTCCCTCCGAAGAGCGCGCATGTACCCCTTCCGCAGACGGCGGTACATGCTTCACCCTCTTTCGAGGGAACATACTCCCACCCCTCAAAGCCCCTCCCAACAACAAAAGGGGAAGGTTGGTGAGGCACAGAAAACAATGGGAGGGGGGGAGGGGAATAACAAACAAGGAGACACCAATACGGACACTGTGAGAAAGGAATGGCGGGGAAAGCCACTCACCGCGCCGTAACTGGTGATACCCCTATAACGCTCTCCCTCCGGAGAACACGCATGCACCCCATCCGTAGATGGCGGTACATGCTGCCCCCTCTTTCGAGGGGAGACCATGTGAGGAGCCTTTGTGGTTCATACTGTCACGGCTGAGGATGGGGGAAAACCCTCAGCCGTGCGATGCCAGTTGATGTTTTGGCTGCTCGGCCAGGACCACAGGATTAGGGAGCAGGTCACCTCCTAGAGCGTCCCTAACCTGACCCTAACTCCTAGCTGCATGGGCCGACCTTTAAGGTAGGAGGACCCATGCTCCGGAACCTTGGATCCCTAACTCACCCTCCGACCGGTCCCTGGACTAAGAGTCAAGTTAAGACGGCCTGTTCCTACTGGACACGGAGGAACAGGGGTCTCACTGGCCAAGCTGCAGGGAAAAGGGGAACACCAACAGACTTACGGATATGGCAGGTGAACTATCCGAGTTCCACCTACCTGCCACAGCCTTGCTGACTGGATCCCTATGCAAACAGGAATCCAGATCCATAAGCTGCACTAAACAACATAGGACAAGAAAACATCAAATTGACATCACACAAAAACTTAACATAAACTAAAATGTGACATATGGTTTATGAACCACAAGGGTGGCTCTCACAGGCAGTTGGTAACCACAGGAGGCTGCTATCAGCTAAGCATGGCTGAAGCAACCTACTGAGCCCTGCTAAACACCAAGGCTATATAGGCCTAAGAGGCCACACCCAATGGTCAGTCACACCCAGTGACATCACACACACTGGGAAGGGAGTTAACCCTTCCAGAACCACAGGAAAGGGAAAACACCAACTTAAAGGGAAAGTGACTGACACAACAAACACACTGTGGTTGTTGCCGCAGGCAATGACATGGGTGGCAACCGTGTCCTGGGAGTCAGCCCCAAGGCCGGGACACTGCCACCACATGTACACAATGACAAACGTTGCCACGGGCAACCACAATGTAGGAAAGGTGTCCGTGCACACCACACACTACACAGAGTGCACACAGACAAACAACAGTGCATACATACACTCACACAACTTCAAGGGAACCGCACACAAAGCTATTGTCCGCGGCAACCGCACTAGAGACAAACATCAAGCCTCAAGCTGCGGTTGAAACAGCAATCCAAACCGCGGGCAACTGTATGCGGCTCCCAAGGAGTCACGGCCAAAACCGTGGCCGTGACACTTTATCCCTGGGAGCCGACGGTGATGGAATTACTGCCAGTGGGGTCTCTCGCTGGGACGCACGCAGAGCCTCTTGCATAACGCCATTTGTTGTACCAGTAAACTGTTTATTTGTTGCTGTTGTGCATTGCTCTGCACCAACTGCTTAACCAGCTCCCCTATTTTGTCCGGGATGACCAAGCTGGCTGGTTTATGTATGACATGCAGCCGTCCACCACCCGGATAAATATTCTTGGCCAGCCTCACTGCAGTTGCCCGCTGCAAGCCACCAATTGTGGGGATCCGCTCTGGTAGGCAGTGGTATCGAGTGCAGTATAGATGCAACACAGACCGGTCTTGGTGTAAAACACAATGCTTTGTTTATTCACACGGTGCATACAAGTGAAAGACCGTGCAGTTTATAGGGAGGGTGGTCACACACAACAGCAAAATAATAGTTCAAACACAACAAGTCCCTGCTGCAGGCTACTTGAGGCCTGTTTCCGTCACATAAAGCAAAGTCTATTTAAAGCCAGGAGTAATGTCACCTTTTTCTCCTTGGTGAAGTAAGTCCCTGGGTCCGGCTTCTAGCCACGGAGCACGGATCCCTCCTGGCTTCAGCTGCGGGTTCCCGCACACTCCATTACAGGCCTCAGCACACAGCCCAGCTCACCTCCACTTCTCACTCTCACAGCCAGAGAAGCTCCACATTGCGCACCACACCATTGTTGCTGGTCGGGTTTAAACCCTTCCTTGCAAAACCTGGCCTGGACCGTGGGGTAACAGGCACCCGCCCGCATATTTGCCTGCTCCCAGTAAGAGCCGGCCCTGATCCGCTGTGTTAACAGCATAACTGCTGCAAAATGCACTTTTCCGGCTCTTACTCCACCGGGGCCAGGACCCCCGGTGGCATGTACCTCCCGTCTACCACCACCCCAGGTACTCTCCTACAATATATATATACAGGTGAAAAATTAGAATATCGTGCAAAAGTCCATTTATTTCAGAAATGCAAATGAAAAGGAACTGCATTAATGCAGCTTATTTTGTGAAAAGGTTCAATATTCTAGGCTCAAAGTGTCACACTCTAGTCAGCTAATTAATCCATATCCCCTGAGCAAAGGGGACCTCAAAATTGTGACTTTGGGGTTTCATAAGCTGTACGCCATAATCATCCAAATTATAACAAATAAAAATAAAATGAAATATTGCTTTGCATGCAATGAGTCTGTCTCATATATTAGTTTCACATTTTAAGTTGCATTACTGAAATAAATGAACTTTGCACGATATTCAAATTTTTCGAGTTTCACCTATATATATACACTCACCAAGAATTATTAGGAACACCTGTTCTATTTCTCATTAATGCAATTATCTAGTCAACCAATCACATGGCAGTTGCTTCAATGCATTTAGGAGTGTGGTCCTGGTCAAGACAATCTCCTGAACTCCAAACTGAATGTCAGAATGGGAAAGAAAGGTGATTTATCCCTCCTCTTGTGTTAGGGTCAGAACCGACCCGTTTTCAGGTTTTGAATGTCTATAAGTATCACATAAATTTGTTTATTGCATCAAGATTTTTTTTACTTTGTCAGGAACCTCTATTTAAACAATGTAATAGAAAAAGAATCCTTTTCACTAAATTATAAAATACTGTGGTGAAAATTAAGACGTTTATGGTGTTAGGGTCAATTCTTACCCAGTTATAATATAGGATTATAGGACGCTAATAAGTGCCAAAACTGAAATCCTAAACACTCTCTCTGCTTAGTAACACTGACAGCCAATCACCTCTCAACCCTGTGAGCTGTAGTTCGGGAGGGGCCCATCTCTTTGCCTGCTTGTCTGCTTCTCTAAATAAAGTAAAGAAACATAGGACCAATACATTTCAGAGTTGCTGACTTGCAGAGTGATCATCTCCAATATGCAGCATGCAAGAGTGAGAAGATTTGCAGGAAGCCAAATACTGGATTATATCTTGGATGAAAATGAGGCAGAGGACACAGAGTAGCATAGCGATATGGATGAGCAGGTTTCTGAGGCAGAAGATGAAGTAGAGTATCAACCAGAATACACAGACACATCTGATGAGTCTGATGAGGAGGCCACCAGTGCTGAACCTGCTGCTGTTCCTGCTGAAACATTCAAATCCAAAAGTGGTAAGATCTGTTGGAGTTCAGAACCTCCTGACTTACATGGCAGGGCAGCTGCTGCAGATGTAATCAAAATGACCCCTGGCATCACAAGGTTTGCTGTGACGAGAGTAAGTGACATCAAAACATGTTTTGAACTGCTCATGCCATTGTCACTAAAAAAAGTGATCATTGCAATGACAAACCTTGAAGGAAAAAAAGTCCATGGCAACATGTGGAATGACATAAATGAGGAATGCCTAGATGCTTATATTGGCGTTCTTCTTCTTGCTGGAGTGTACAGATCCTATAATGAGGCCACTGATAGTCTCTTGGACAAGTCAAGAGGCAGATATATCTTCCCAGCAACAATGTCACTTCACACCTTTCGAATGATATCAAGAGTTTTCAGATTTGACAACAGAGATACTAGAGCAAAATCTGACAAGCTTGCTCCCATAAGGGATGTCTGGGAGAAATGGGTTCAGCTCCTTCCACTAATGTTTAACCCTGGGCCTCAGGTAACAGTAGATGAACATTTGATCCCTTTCCGTGGAAATTGCCCCTTCCGGCTGTATATGCCCAGTAAGCCAGCCAAATACGGCATAAAAATCTGGGAAGCCTGTGATGCAAAAACAAGCTATGCATGGAACGTGTAGTCCTTGATTTGACTACTGGACTACGGGGTCACAATATCACGTGTGACAATTTTTTTACCAGCTATGACCTTGGACAAGAACTTCTCAGGAGGAAACTCACCATGGTAGGCACAATAAAAAAAAAATAAACCTGAGCTGCACACTGAAATTTTGCAGGTGAAGGACAAAGCTCCACTTTCTTCAAAATTTGCTTTTACAGACACCACCACTGTTGTTTCATATTGTCCAAAAAAATAAATAAATGTGATACTTATGTCCACTTTTCACAAAGATGCAGCTGTGTCATCAAGAAGTGACAAAAAGCCCACAATTATCCTGGATTACAATAAAAACAAAGGAGGAGTGGACAACCTGGACAAGCTGACTGCTACCTATACTTGTCAGCGAATGACCAGGAGATGGCCGATGGCTGTGTTTTCTAACATCCTAGATGTGTCTGCATACAATGCATTTGTGTTATGGACCCACATCCACCCAGGTTGGAACACAAAAAAAAATAACAAGCGGAGAATATTTCTTGAGGAGCTAGGAAGTTCCCTTGTCAAGGCACACATTGAGCAAAGGAAACGGGTGTCTCGAGATCCAATCGCTGCAGCCGTGATCAGACAGATGCAGAGTTCATCAAGCACTCCATCCACACCATCAACAACACAAAGAGAAATAGTGCCAGCATCCTCATCATCATCTAGCCTTGCCTCAACCTCAACCAGCACAGCCACAGCCACAACTCTAGTGATGCCATCAGATTCTAAAAGAAAGAGGTGTCAGGTCTGCCCCAGCAATAAGGACAGAAAGACACACACATTATGCTTCCACTATAAAAAATATATCTGCAAAGAACATGCTAAAAGTGTCAGCTTTTGCCACACATGCATCTAAAAACACCCACACAA
This sequence comes from Bufo bufo, assembly GCF_905171765.1. Classification (NCBI taxonomy): domain Eukaryota; kingdom Metazoa; phylum Chordata; class Amphibia; order Anura; family Bufonidae; genus Bufo; species Bufo bufo. The sequence goes on from NC_053389.1 coordinate 818,877,200, forward strand.
ACACATGCAAGTTCTTGCACAAAGATGCTTTGAAACTAGTACTTGATTTCTATTGGTTTGCCTTGCTTGATTGTGTGTTGTTTGTTTGACCTTGCAAGTCTACATTTTGTATTATTACTTGCTTTTCATTGTTTATGAACGTTTTATGTTAAAAAAAAAAGACTTTTGGCTATTTTCTTGAAGTAAATATATATGGGTCAAAATTGACCCTAACACCATCAATGTTATTATAGTTAATGTTATTAAAATAAAAATATTTTTTTAAAAATTAAGAGATGTGTTCAAATACTCCTCAGCAACATTCTGGTGACATAACAACCTTTTATTTACTTATAATATTCTATTGAGGTTTATTTTACCATTTTTTAAATTTGAAAATGAGAGGTATGCTATCAAAAGAAAGGTCTAAGGGGGTCACACCAAAAATATTAAAACCAATCTTTTCAAGGATAAAGAAGCCTAACAAGGTAACCAAGAGGTAAGAAACAAATTGGATGATAAATAATTGTTCAGAGGGTATTTTATGGCTGATTTAAGACACGGGTCAAAACAAACCCGTTAACATCATGGATAGTAACAGAAAGCTAACATAAGAGGAGGGTTAAGCCATTTTGAGCGTGGCATGGTTGTTGGTGCCAGACGGGCCGGTCTGAGTATTTCACAATCTGCTCAGTTACTGGGATTTTCACGCACAACCATTTCTAGGGTTTACAAAGAATGGTGTGAAAAGGGAAAAACATCCAGTATGCGGCAGTCCTGTGGGCGAAAATGCCTTGTGGATGCTAGAGGTCAGAGGAGAATGGGCCGACTGATTCAAGCTGATAGAAGAGCAACGTTGACTGAAATAACCACTCGTTACAACCGAGGTATGCAGCAAAGCATTTGTGAAGCCACAACACGCACAACCTTGAGGCGGATGGGCTACAACAGCAGAAGACCCCACCGGGTACCACTCATCTCCACTACAAATAGGAAAAAGAGGCTACAATTTGCATTTGCATCAGACTGGAAAAATGTTGCCTGGTCTGATGTCTCGATTTCTGTTGAGACATTCAAATGGTAGAGTCCGAATTTGGCGTAAACAGAATGAGAACATGTATCTATCAGGATTGTTACCACTGTGCAGGCTGGTGGTGGTGGTGTAATGGTGTGGGGGATGTTTTCTGGGCACACTTTAGGCCCCTTAGTGCCAATTGGGCATCATTTAAATGCCACGAGCTACCTGAGCATTGTTTCTGACCATGTCCATCCCTTCATGACCACCATGTACCCATCCTCTGATGGCTACTTCCAGCAGGATAATGCACCATGTCACAAAGCTCGAATCATTTCAAATTGGTTTCTTGAACATGACAATGAGTTCACTGTACTAAAATGGCCCCCACAGTCACCAGATCTCAACCCAATAGAGCAGGGGTGTAAAACTCAAATTCATCGTGGGCCGCATCAGCAGTTTGGTCACCCTCAAAGGGCCGGTTGTATCTGTAGGACTATGTGTCAACTCTTTATTATCATAAATTATTGTCACTGCATTCAATTATTACTGTTTTTTGTAATAAAAAAATAAAAAATATATTGTGTGGCACAGAGTAGGCTATATGTGTATAACAAACATATTTCACATGAAAACTTACAGTTACTTGGCCCTTGGGGATCTCGGACGCCACTTCCACACTTTGGCCGGGGGCTCGGTGGAGCTGATGAGGTGTTTTATCCTAATGAGAAAGATTTCATAATAAGGATTTGGAGAAGGGGCAGAGGGATAGCAGAGCAGGGAGAGGCTGGTGCTGCTACTAGGGGGTCATACCATGGGGGAGTAATAAAGCCCACCATAATGCCCCCCCCAGTAGTAATAATTCTCCTTATAATGTGACAGTGCAAAAAATACCCCCTTGTAATGCCCCCATTTGAGCTAATGTCCTCATAGTGCCCCCATAATGTGCCAGTATAAAATACCCTATATAGTGCCCCTAGTAAATGACCCCATAGTGCTCCACACCCTCCTTCCTCCTAGTGCCCCCCATAATGTACCAGTATAAAATGCTCCAGTAGATGCCCTCAGTGTCCCCCATAATTTGCAAGTATAAAATACCCCTTCTTAGTGTCCCCCGTAGATGACCCCATAGTACTCCTCTCCCCCCTTCCCCATAGTACCCACCATGTGTCCCAGTATAAAATTGTACTGTACAGAGAGCCCATATAAAATACCCATTCTTTGTGGCCTCAGTAGATGCCCCTATAGTGCCCCCAATCATGTGCCAGTATTAACAGCCCCTCCTGTGCCAGTAATAATAGCCCCCTATGCCAGTAATAGCAGCCCCCCTGTGCCAGTAATAGCAGCCCCCAGTAATAACAGCCCCCAGTAATAAGAGCCCCCAGTAATAAGAGCCCCTCTGTGCCAGTAATAACAGCCCCCAGTAATAAGAGCCCCTCTGTGTCAGTAATAACAGCCCCCAGTAATAAGAGCCCCTCTGTGCCAGTAATAACAGCCCCCAGTAATATGAGCCCCTCTGTGCCAGTAATAACAGCCCCCAGTAATAAGAGCCCCTCTGTGTCAGAAATAACAGCCCCCAGTAATAAGAGCCCCTCTGTGTCAGTAATAACAGCCCCCAGTAATAACAGCCCCTCTGTGCCAGTAATAACAGCCCCCAGTAATAAGAGCCCCTCTGTGTCAGTAATAACAGCCCCCAGTAATAAGAGCCCCTCTGTGCCAGTAATAACAGCCCCCAGTAATAAGAGCCCCTCTGTGCCAGTAATAACAGCCCACAGTAATAACAGCCCCTCTGTGCCAGTAATAACAGCCCCCAGTAATAAGAACCCCTCTGTGTCAGTAATAACAGCCCCCAGTAATAACAGCCCCTCTGTGCCAGTAATAACAGCCCCCAGTAATAACAGCCCCTCTGTGCCAGTAATAACAGCCCCCAGTAATAACAGCCCCTCTGTGCCAGTAATAACAGCCCCCAGTAATAAGAGCCCCTCTGTGCCAGTAATAACAGCCCCCAGTAATAACAGCCCCCCCTTTGCCAGTAATAACAGCCCCGCCAGTAATAACAGCCCCCCCTTTGCCAGTAATAACAAACAGCCCCCCTTTTGCCAGTAATAACAGCCCCCGCCAGTAAAAGTATTGTACATAATAAAAATAATAAAAAAAACACATACTTACCTCCATGTCAGTGATGCGATGCAGGCCTCTTCTGGCCTGTGTCCCACGCTGTATGGCTCAGGCAGCGCGATGACGTCATCGCGCCGCCTGCGCCGGCCTCTGATAGGCTGCAGGCACTAGGCCGGCAGCCTATCAGAGGAAGGGAAAGGGACACGCCTCTCCCTCCCCTACCGCAGCACAGGCAGTCATCTGTATCGCTGTCCTGAGGACGGCGATACAGATGACTGGAGATGAGCGCTTCCACAATGGAAGCGCTCATCTCCCTGTGCCCAGCCGCCGCCGCCTGGCTGGCGGCCGGCGGTGGCTGCGCGGGCCACATGACGAGGTCTGGCGGGCCGGATTCGGCCCGCGGGCCTTGTGTTTGACACCCGTGCAATAGAGCATCTTTGGGATGTGGTGGAACGGGAGCTACGGCCTGGATGTGCATCCCTCAAATCTCCAACAACTGCAATATGCTATCCTATCAATATGGGCCAACATTTCTAAAGAATGCTATCAGCACCTTGTGGAATCAATGCCACGTAGAATTAAGGCAGTTCTGAAGGCAAATGAGAAATAGAACAGGTGTTCCTAATAATTCTTTAGGTGAGTGTATATATATATATATATATACATATATATATATACACACACAAGTATATACACATAGTTTCAAAGTAAATACCATAACGGTATCTACAAGTAAAGTAAGAAGAAAAAGAGAATTTCCAGCATTCAGGATAAAACCTAGATGTATTCTTTATTCATAATGGTCACAATTCACATACATGGACAGCTTCTCCCTCCACCGCTAGGAAACATGTTAACCTAGCGGTGGAGGGAGAAGCTGTCCATGTATGTGAATTGTGACCATTATGAATAAAGAAAACATCTAGGTTTTATCCTGAATGCTGGAACTTCTCTTTTTCTTTGTGTTTAAGTGAGGACTAGTCCGGTCTGTTCCGTGCATGGGAAAAGATATGGTGAGCTGGAAAAACATGCTTGTATATTGCTTACAAGTAAAGTAACCTATTCTACATAATCTATCTACTCATTTAAGAATAATGCCCTTAATTACTTACAGGAAACCACTCTGGCACCACTGGGCTTCTAAAAAAAAAAAAAAAAAAATATGTATGTTGAACTAACAAAAGTTTCTTTAATAAAATTCTTCTTTGCTTTTGATCTTCTTAAAGGTCAGTCTCTGGTGACTTTGGAATCCTCCTCTCGTCAAGTCAACCTCGTCTTTTTCCTAGTTTTATATAGCATAGTCTCTTACACCTACTTTCTCCATGCTGATCTATGAGGGGATTGCAGATGTAATCAGAATTCTAAGTGCAGGTTTCAGATCCTCCTTTAAGTGGCAGTAGGACAGTTCAAAACCTTGTTTGTGGGAGGAACTATAACACTGGGAGCTCCTCCCCTCACTGGTCTGCAGCTTGTTGTACAAAGTCATCAGCCCTGCTGGTTGGTTGGTGTACTGCAGGAAGTCTTGGGCAGACAATTACCTTGGTGGTCCACCCTCGGACAACAGTAGTGTGAGCAGCAAAGCCTTTTTCAAGATGGCAGATAAGTGGTTAAAGTCTTTTCTTGTTGGGTGGTAGACAGGCCACCAAAAGCTGTGTTTTACTGCACCTGGTGTCGTTAACTTGGGCAGCACCTGGGCACTACTGAGGTTGTCAGTCCTGGCCCTGCTAAACAGCTGATACAGCCTAAACAGGAAAGATGTAATTGAAAATAAACTTGAACAGTTCCATATATTCTAGAAGAAATAACTCAGTTTCAAAATACAGTCAGTTCAATATAACTCAGTCTATGGCAATTTAAGCTGTTGAAGGGGTGGAATAAGTTTTAGAAGTTTCTTGTGTGTTAAATACTTTCCACCACCCCAGCGTCAAATAAATTATACAAAACAAACAAATGTCCCATTCTGACTTTTGTCGGTCCAACACTGCTTTTAAATAACATTGCCCAATGGAATGATAGAGGTCCTCAGTCTAAACTATGTATCTTATCTAGTTGTCTGTATATTAAGCTTAACTTAACTCAACATATTCTCAATTGGTAATAATTCTTCAAACATTAAAGAGGACCTTTCGTGGGTCCAGACATTATGAAATAACTTGCAGGTTACAGTGTCTTGCAAAAGTATTCATCCCCCTTGGCTTTTTTCGTATTTTGGTACCTCACAACCCACAACTTTGAAGATTTTTTTTTTTGTGTGAAGCAAACAACAAATGGGACAAAATAACAGAAAAAGTCAAGTGCATAACTATTCACCCCCCTAAACTCAAAACTTTGTAGAGCCATCTTTTGCGGCAATCACAGCTCCAAGTTGCTTTGGATAAGTCTCTATGAGCTTGCCACATCTTACAAAACTGCTCCAGCTCCTTCAAGTTGGATGGTTTGCACTTGTGAACAGCAATCTTTAAGTATGACGACAGATTTTCTATTGGATTGAGATCTGGGCTTTGAATAGGCCATTCCAACACATTTACATGTTTCCCCTTAAACAACTCGTGTTGCTTTATCCGTGTGTTTGGGGTCATTGTCCTGCTGGAAGGTGAACCTCCGTCCTAGCCTCAAATCATGCACAGAGTATCCCTGTATTTAGCACCATCCATCTTTCCTTCAACTCTGACCAGTTTCCAAGTCCCGGCTGCTGAAAAACATCCCCACAGCATGATGATGCCACCACCATGTTTCACTGTGGGGATGATGTTCTTTGGGTGATGTGATATGTTGGGTTTGTGCCAGACATAGCGTTTTCTTTGATGGCCGAAAAGTTCAATTTTAGTCTCATCAGACCAGAGCACCTTCCTCCATACATTTTGGGAGTCTCCCACATTCCTTTTCGAAAACTCACAACATGCCTTTTTGTTTTTAGCTGAAAGTAATGGCATTCTTCTGGCCACTCTGCCATAATGCCCAACTCGATGGAGCGTACAGCTTATTGTCGTCCTATGTACAGATACTCCAGTCTCTGCTGTGGAACTCTGCCTCTCCTCCAGGGTTACCTTAGGTATTTGTGCTGCCTCTCTGATAAAATGCCCTCCTTGCCCGGTCCGTGAGTTTTGATGGCGGACGTCTCTTTGCAGGTTTGCTGTTGTGCCATGTTCTTTCCATTTGGTTATGATAGATTTTATGGTGCTCCTGGGAATCATCAAAGATTTGGATATTTTTTTATAACCTAACCCTGACATGTACTTCTCAGCAACATTGTCCCTTACTTGTTTGGAGAGTTCCTTGGTCTTCATGGCAGTGTTTGGTTAGTGTTGCCTCTTGCTTAGGTGTCGCAGCCTCTGGGGCCTTTCAATAAAGGTGTGTATATGTAATGATAGATCATGTGACACTTAGATTGCACATAGGTGGACATAATTTAACTAATGATGTGACTTCTGAAGGTAATTGGTTGCACCAGAGCTTTTTATGGGCTTCCTAACAAAGGAGGTGAATACATACGCACATGCCAATTTTCTGTTTTCTATTTCTAAACATTAGTTTTATTTCTATATTTTTCTCATTTCACTTCACCAACTTAGACTATTGTGTTCTGATCCATTACATAAAATTCAGATTAACAAAACATTAAACATAAGGCTGTAATGTAACAAAATATGAAAAAAAGTCAAGGGGGGTGAATACTTTTGCAAGGCACTGTATGTAGGGCATAGTGCAGGGATGTAATATCGCTTACTAGTTTGTCTGGGCGCAGCTCCATTCGCCTGCTGTGCCCCCGTTCACTTTTCCCGCCTGGTATGCTAATGAATAGCATTGGTACAGGGAGGAGGAGACTGCCCTGTTTCTCAATGGGCGTCTCCTTCTCTCTGGCTGTAGCGCGGTCCAATCACAGCAGAGAACGTTACGGCCAGGGAGAAGGTGAGTTTTTTTTCCTCTCTGACTGTGACGCTCTCCGCTGCGTTTGGACAGCGCTACAGACAGGGAGAAGGAGACGCCAGTGGCCCAGTCACAGAGTGGGGAGGTGCCAGCAGCATGAGGAAACCACAGAGTGGTGAGGTGGCAGCAGCATGAGTAGACCACAAAGTGGCCCAGTGACGAAGTGCTGAGGTGGTGGCAGCAGCATGAGGAGACTACAGAGTGGCCCAAGATTGGGGATGTGGGGGGCAAAAGCCTAGCCAGTATCAGAATAAGATGTTGGGTGGCAGTAGGATCACCTGGCAGCAGGTGTGTGGCATCAGGTGGGTGGCAGCAGCAAAATAGTAGCTGAAGCAGGTAGCCAAAAGAAACAGGTCTCCATGGATGATCTAGTCATGGATGATCTAGTCTTATGCATCAGGCACTGGTGTGTGGAAATCCTTGCTGATCCACACCTGATTTATCTTCACAAAGATCAGTTTCTCCACATTTTGGGTGGACAGGCGAGTTCAACTTGGGGAAACTATGACCTCCGCTGCACTAAACACCCACTCTGGCTGGGCAGGAAAGCTTGTCCATGGGAAATTCGGCCAGTTGCGGTCACAAATAAAGCTTGGCTGCCCAGTAATCCAGGGGATCTTCGATGTGGGGTGGCAGGGTGCAGTCCAAGTATGCCACCACCTGCTGGTTCAGGTTCTGCTCCATGTCTAGCTGCTTCTGCTGAGTAGTTTCTTCACTAGGCGGGTGAAGAAAACTGCTCATCAGAGACTCTTGAATTAAGTTGCTGATGGTGGAGCTGGTACTGCTCCTGCCCCCCCCCCCCCACTCCCGGCCCAGCATCCATGGCAGTGGAACGTGAGTGCAGATGATCCCCCAGGTCAGACCTGTGTGAGGATGGCCGATGGCACATATAGGCAGCTGCCAACTGGCTACATAGGATGTCTCGATAGTAGTTCTCTTTGTCCTCCCTCTCAGCGAGTGGAAAAAAGGCTCCCATTTTGGAACGGTAGCGAGGGTCTAACAAGGTGGAAAGCCAGTAGTCATCCCTCTGGTGACAATGGTAACAATTATTCTGTCACTACGCATGCAACTGAGAATGCATCGTGTAATTTGCAAAAGTGACTTGGAGGGACTCCGTGCTTCCATCTTCACTGCATACTGCCACTGTGTGTCTAGGTCCTCTGCCTTGTCTTCCTCATCGCCCTCCTGCTCCTCCTCTCCTGTCACCTATTTCTCTACACATTTCTTGTGCTCGAATGCCCTCCTCCTCTTCTAGTTCAGCCCTCACAGGGCTCATGTGGCCGTGAGATTCCAGGACACGAATCAGTGGAATGACGTTGTTCATCCCGTAGTCCTGGTGACTGACAAATAAAGCGGCCTCCTCAAAAGGCCTGAGCAAACGGCAGGTGTTACACATGAGTGAGCTGCCACTGGCTAACATCGAAGTTACACAGGGAAGTACTTCTGTCCCCCTGCATCATCAATAAATTGTTCATGGCCTTTCTCTGTTCATATACTCAGTCCAACATATGGAGGGTTGTATTCCAACGGGTGGAAACGTGGCATATAAGCCTATGTTGAGGGATGCCGTTCTGCGCTGCAGCTCAAGGAGGGTGTGATTTGTAATATACGAATGGCTGAAGTGCATGCAAAGTTTCCTGGCCATTTTCAGGATGTCTTGCTGAAGACTTCAGGAACCGCTTTACCATCCAATTGAACATGTGCGACATGCAGGGTGAATGGCTAAGCCCTCCTTTGCGAAGTGCCAACACCATGTTCTTCCCGTTGTCGGTCACCATGGTTCTGATTTTTTGTTGTCGAGTAGAAAGACAGTATTCGATTTCTAGATGAAGGACGCAGAATAGTTCCTCCCCTGTGTGACTCTGTTCGCCCAGGCAAACAAGGTGTAGAACAGCATGACACTACCGTGCCTTGCACATGTGGTATGCTGGAGGAGCACTGTGAATTGTCCCTACAGTGGAGGCTGAGGACACGGTGGAGGATGAGGAGGCAGAGGCGAACATTGTCGCAGGACCAACGGCGTGATAACATGGAGTCGGAAGCGGCGTCATCTGCTCAAGTTGCTGGTGTGGCTGGGCAGGAACCACATTTACCCAGTGGGCCGTAAAGGACATAAATGTCCTTGACCGTAGTCATAGCTCCACATGTCGGCGCTGCGGTGCACTTTGGCAGACACCGACAGGCTCAAGGACTGGCCCACCTTCTGTTCTACATATATGTGCAGGGCTGGAACTGCCTTTTTGGCAAAAAAATTACAGCTTGGAACTCGGCTCGACACAAGCGATCAGTTCTCTTAAAGGTGCAGAGTCCACTTGGAAAGGGAGGGACTGCAGCAACAGCAACTTGGACAGGAGCACATTCAGCTTTTGCGCTATTGGATGAGTGCACACATACTATTGTCTCTTGGCAATCGCTTAAGTGATCGATTGCTGATGGAATGATTGACGAGAAGTAGAAGGAGCAGGAGCATCAGGACCAGCAGATGATGGGAAGGATAGACAGCTCCCTTTGGCTTAGGTGGTGAAGCCTTGGCTGCCTGAAATCTGGTACGTGCCATTGGGTGATGCAGCGGTTCCTGCAGCAGGCTGGACCACCACATCGGAGCCACGGTTCTCCCAGGCCACTTTATGGCGACGCTGCATATGTTGACGCAGGGCCGTGGTGCCAACATTGGCACCCTGGCCACGCTTCACCTTCTGTCCACAGATTCGGCAAATGGCCATGTTCACCTCCTCCGGTGGCTTAACAAAAAACTGCCAAACCGCCGAGTAGGTGATTTAACTCCCAACACTCCGCACTTACTGACTGCTAGGTAGGCTCCTGCGAAGCGGGTGGTCTACCCTGGGCATTTTTGGCTCTCGACCTCCCATTACCGCCACCCTGCTGACTCCCGGCCACGCTACCGACTTGCTGGCTACGTCGCTGCTGCATGCGCAAGCTGCCATCCATGATGATGAAGCCCCTTCGTCACCCAGCTCCAAATTACGATCGGCTACATCTTCATTGAGTACTGTCTGCACATCACTGATGTCCTTATCAATGGTCTCTGAGCCAGGAGCCTGACGGCTCGCAACACCAGCTCCCACGCCACTCTCCACATCACTACTTGCACGCCTACTGGAGGATGTCTCCTCCAGATCTTGGCTAGGCAGTAGCTGCTGACTGTCCTTTAGTAGCTCGTCCTCGCTGTATAGTGGAGCTGAGCCCACAGCACATAATACTTGTCTGGCTGAAGGAACAGAAAAGGACAGAGGCAATTTGAGGACAGGTGAGGGCACAGGGCCTGCTCCCGGGCCATTTCAACTATAGGTTGTGTCTGACGAACCCACCGACTCTTGGCAGGGGGTGTCTGATGTCACTTGGGATGTAGTGGATGAGCGAGTCAACCATTCAAGAACCACTGGGTTGCTGGTCAAGACACAACCGCTAGATGACATCGGGAGCTCACACCTCTCGAAGTGACCCCTGCTGCCACACACCCTTATTCTGCTGTGACCTGTGCCTGCACAAAAAACATTTAGGACTCTGCCACTCCCCTGTGCAGGGCCTGACACTTCTCTGTCTGGCATATTGTTAGATCAAATAAATAAATAAAAAGGAAATTAACCCCTTAAGGACCCTGCCATATTTCACCTTAAGGACCAGGCCATTTTTTTTCAAATCTGAAATGTGTCACTTTATGTGGTGATAACTTTAAAACGCTTTTACTTATCCAAGCCATTCTGAGAATGTTTTCTCGTCACATATTGTACTTCATGACAGTGGTAAATTTGAGTCCAAAAAAAATAATTTATAAAAAAAATACCAAATTTACCGGAAATTTGGAAAAATTAGCAAATTTCCAATTTTCAATTTCTTTACTTTTATAATAGACAGTGATACCTCCAAAAATAGTTATTACTTTACATTCCCCATATGTATACTTCATGTTTGGATCATTTTATGAATGCCATTTTATTTTTTGGAGATGTTAGAAAGCTTAGTAGTTTAGAAGCAAATCTTGAAATTTTCCCAAAAATTTACAAAACCCACTTTTTAAGACCCCATTTTACAAACTACACCCCTCAAGGTATTCAAAACTTATTTTACAAACTTTGTTAACCCTTTAGGTGTTCCACAATAATTAATGGAAAATGGAGATGATATTTCAGAATTTCACTTTTTTGACATATTTTCCATTTTAATCCATTTTTTCCAGTTACAAAGCAAGGGTTAACAGCCAAACAAAACTCAATATTTATGGCCCTGATTCTGAAGTTCACAGAAACACCCCATATGTAGTCGTAAACTGCTGTACGGGCACACGGCATTGCACAGAAGGAAAGGAACGCCATATGGTTTTTCGAAAGTAGATTTCACTGGGATAATTTTAAGCTGCTATGTCACATTTGAAGTCCCCTGATGCACCCCTAGAGTAGAAACAACAACAAAAAAGACCCCATTTTGGAAACTTTGGGATAAGTTGGCAGTTTTGTTCATACTATTTTAGGGTACATATGATTTTTGGTAGCTCTATATTACACTTTTTGTGAAGCATGGTAACAAAAAATAGCTGTTATGGCACCGTTTTTATTTTTTGCTATTTACAACGTTCATCTGACAGGTTTGATCATGTGCTATTTTTATAGAGCAGGTTGTTACGGATGCGACTAGTTTTTTGGTTGTTTGTTTCAGTTTTACATAATAAAGCATTTTTGCGCGATTGTCTTAACCGCCTCCGGACCGCCTAACGCAGGATCGCGTTCCGGAGGCGGCAGTCCCAGGCACAGTCACGCATATATGCGCCATCTCGCGAGACGCGAGATGACGCGCTTAGCCGGCCCGCGCATGCGCATCGCGGGCCGGCAAAAGTTAGAGGGGGGTCACGTCATCAGCTTGCCAGCCAATGATCGTGGCTGGCAAGCTGATGATTTTTAAAAAAACTAATCAGAAGCCATTTAACACATTATATTTGTAAATATGATGTGTTAAATGGCTTCTCTGCTCCTCTGCTGGTCCTTTTCGTCGGTTGGTTCCAGCAGAGGAGCAGACATCACTGTGAGTACCCACCAACACTACACCTTAGCCCCAGATCACCCCCCATCACCCCAATTAACCCCTTGATCACCCCTTGATCGCCCCTGTCAATCACCTAGTGAAAGGAAAAAAGTGATCAGTGTAAACTGTCACTTTTTTTTTTTCACTAGTATTGACTGTTAGGTTTTAGGATAGTTTAGGCCCCTTGGTTAGGTAGTTAGCGTCAGTTAGCGCCCAGCTCACCGCACCGCAGTCACTGATTCGCTGATTAGCGTATTGCTAATCAGCATTGGTACTTTTATAGTATCTGTAAGTGATCAAAACTGATCACAGTCAGATCTATAATTGTATTAGTGTCACCTTAGTTCGCCCTCCACCCAAAACGCAGTGTTTGCCCGATCAGGCCTGATCGGTCGCCCACACGTGCGTTCACCCACGCCCGCCCCGCCGCAGTGACAAAAAATATATTTTTTTTTTATCACTGCACAATCACTTTCCAAGCGCTGAGGCGATAAAAAAATCAGTTTTGATATTTTTTATCAATTGCAGCTGCCTCCGGTACTTCGCTAGCCTCCCATTTGTAAGACAGGCTTGCTTTTCTTCTTGGGTAGTCTCAGGGAATACCCCTAAATTTAGTAGTTCAAATGTCAAACAGGGGGTATTCTTCTGAAGAGGCCTACAGGCTTCTGACCCAGTCAGATGAGGAATGGGAACCCTCATCTGACGAATCTAGCGGGTCAGAATATGAACCTGTAGAAAGCAGTGGCAGTCTGACCCAAAGTTCGGACGAGGAGGTTGAGGTCCCTGATAGCACCAGGCGTACCCGGCCCCGTGTCGCTAAACAACAGGTTGCGCAGGATCCGCTTCAAGGGCAGCAGAGTGGGGCTGGCGCTGTCGGATCACGTGGTGAGGCATACACCAGCAGCGCAGCCCTCCCTGGAACTAGTACCAGCACTGTCGTACAACATGGTGAAGTGGCGACTCAATGCCACTCAATTTATATCCGCCAACCCGGGAGGCTTTTATGTCCAGCCTTTCCGGTGGAAACCAGTCCAAGTTTCCGAATTAAAAAAAAAATTCTGGGCCTTCTCCTCAACAGGGGTCTAACCAAAAAGCATGAATTGCGGTCATATTGGTCCACGAACCCGATTCATCACATGCCCATGTTCTCTGCTGCTATGTCCAGGGCACGATTTGAGGCCATCCTGCGTTTCCTGCATTTTAGCGACAACACCACCTCCCGTCCCAGAGGCCACCCAGCTTTTGACCGGCTCCACAAAATTCGGCCCCTCATAGACCACTTCAACAACAAATTTGCAGATTTGTATACCCCTGAGCAAAACATCTGCGCAGACGAGTCCCTAATACATTTTACCGGGCGCCTTGGCTTCAAACAATACATCCCAAGCAAGCGTGCCCGGTATGGGGTCAAATTGTATAAGCTCTGTGAAAGGGCCACAGGCTATACCCACAAATTTCCGATCTATGAGGGAAAAGATCAGTCGGTTGCCCTGACTACCTGGGGAGCAGTGGGAAGACAGTCTGGGACTTGGTGTCACCCTTATTTGGCAAGGGGTACCATCTTAATATGTGGACTATTTCTACACAAGTGTGGCCCTCTTCAGGCATTTGTTCCTAGAACAGATTGGCTGCTGTGGCACCGCGCGAACTAGTCGCGCGGGCTTCCCCCAACGGCTCGTTACCACCCGTCTTGCAAGGGGGGAGAGGGCTGCCTTGTGTAACGAAGAACTGCTCGCGGTGAAATGGAGAGACAAGCGTGACATTTACATGCTCTCCTCCATTCACGCAGACACGACAATACAAATTGAGCGAGCAACCAGTGTCATTGAAAAGCCCCTCTGTGTCCACGACTATAATTTGCTCATGGGAGGGGTGGACTTCAATGACCAGATGTTGTCTCTTTATTTAGTTTCCCGACGCACCAGACGCTGGTATAAAAAGGTGTCTGTATATTTAATTCAATTGGCTGCATATAATAGTTTTGTTCTCTACAGTAAGGCTGGGAGAACACGATCCTTCCTCAAATTTCAGGAAGAGATCATCGAGAACCTCCTGTATCCATGAGGTTCCGTGGCCCCATCCACCAGTGTAGTTAGCCGTCTACACAAGCGACATTTCCCTAGTGTCGTTGCCGGTACCTCAACCCAACCGTCACCCCGAAAAAGATGTTGTGTCTGTAGCAGGAGTGGAATAAGGCGTGACACCCGCAATTTCTGTCCTGACTGCCCTGACCACCCTGCCCTATGCTTTAGAGAGTGTTTCCGGAAGTACCACACACAGGTACACTATTAGCATGTGTGACACTTTTTGGCAGCCTAGGTGGGCAAAGGGGCCCACATTCCAAAGAGCACCTTTCGGATTTCACAGGGCATTTTTTACACATTTTGATTTCAAACTACTTCTCACGCATCTGGGCCCCTAAAATTCCAGGGCAGTATAACTACCCCACAAGTGACCCCATTTTGGAAAGAAGACACCCCAAGGTATTCCGTGAGGGGCATGGCGAGTTCCTAGAATTTTTTATTTTTTTTCACAAGTTAGCGGAAAATGATGATTTTTTTATTTATTTTTTCTTACAAAGTCTCATATTCCACTAACTTGTGACAAAAAAAAAAAACTTCCATGAACTCACTATGCCCATCACGAAATACCTTGGGATGTATTCTTTCCAAAATGGGGTCACTTGTGGGGTAGTTATACTGCCCTGCTATTCTAGGGGCCCTAATGTGTGGTAAGTAGTTTGAAATCAAAATCTGTAAAAAATGGCCGGTGAAATCCGAAAGGTGCTCTTTGGAATGTGGGCCCCTTTGCCCACCTTGGCTGCAAAAAAGTGTCACACATCTGGTATTTCCATACTCAGGAGAAGTTGGGCAAGTGTTTTGGGGTGTCATTTTACATATACCCATGCTGGGTGAGATAAATATCTCGGTCAAATGCCAACTTTGTATAAAAAAATGGGAAAAGTTGTCTTTTGCCAAGATATTTCTCTCACCCAGCATGGGTATATGTAAAAAGACACCCCAAAACACATTGCCCAACTTCTCCTGAGTACGGAAATACCAGATGTGTGACACATTTTTGCAGCCTAGGTGGGCAAATGGGCCCACATTCCAAAGAGCACCTTTAGGATTTCACCGGCCATTTTTTACAGATTTTGATTTCAAACTACTTACCACACATTAGGACCCGTAGAATGCCAGGGCAGTATAACTACCCCACAAGTGACCCCATTTTGGAAAGAAGACACCCCAAGGTGGTGAAAGTAGTGTAGTGCAGAAGTGTAAAAAGTGGCCTGGTCATTAAGGGTGTTTAAGCTAAGGGGGCTGAGGTGGTTAAGTAGGGTATAATTTTTTGCAGGATGAGGTGATGGTTAGATTGGTACTATTTTAGGGTGTATATGACTTTTTGATCGCTTGCTACTTTCACTACCAGAGCTTTGGGACGTTCTCACAGCTCTGTTTCTCCACCCCTGTGATGATGTCACTACTAGAGCTGGGAGGAGTTCTCACTGCTCTGTTTACTTTTGGTTTCCTTCCTCCCAGCTGTTCCTCATGCGTTTGATTTCCCTCTCTTTATATCACCCCTCCTCCTATTGTAGGGCGTGGATTATAGTTCTCATTTCAGTTGTAGCTCTTGCTTTAGTATCTTCACTTGTAGCTATCAGTTCACTGGACCTGTGTTCTACTGCAGCAAGCACTCCGGATATTGCCAGCTGTCCTTGGATCCGTCTTCTCTGCGGCTGCAACACCTTCAGCTAAGTGTACAGACTTTGTTGTGTACCTGATTATTTTCTGACTGGATCTGAGGTGGCCACGGTTCCCTCCATATACTGAGTAGGGCACCGGTGGCCGTGCCCCTTCCACTATTGTAGGGGTTACAGTGGTCATCAGTCTTAGGCACGTGGGCATGCCTCGTTCCGCCATTTGGATCCGGGCATGTGCTTTAGCAGCATAGGGAGAGCTTTGAGGGTCTGACAGGGGTCACCCTTTATCCTCCCTAGTTTGGGTCCGGTCAGTAGCTCTTTTACTGTGTATACTATTGTTGCTCACATACAGCCGTGACATTAAAATCCACCAAAACCGTCCTTTTTTGACATGGATCCGCTATCTGGCCTGGTTGACCGCATGCAGGGTCTTTCTTTGGAAGTAGCGGATCTCCGTCAATCTATGACTCAACTTCAAGCATTGGGCTCTGCTCCGGCTCATGGAGTCTGTTGCGAGCCAAAGGTCTCACTTCCGGAAACGTTCTCCGGGGGCAGTGAGAATTTTGTTCGCTTCAGAGAGGCATGCAAACTCCATTTTTGCTTGTGTCCCCACTCCTCTGGTAAGGAGGAGCAGAGGGTGAGGATTGTCATCTCCCTGCTCAAGGGTAATGCTCAGACTTGGGCTTTTTCGCTGCCATCAGGGGATCCCTCCCTTCGATCCGTGGAAAGATTTTTTGTGGCCCTGGGGCAGATTTATGATGACCCGGATCGTGTTGCTCTGGCCGAATCTAACTTACATGTTTTATGCCAGAACAAACTGTCTGCGGAGCTTTATTGTTCTGAATTTCGGAGATGGGCAGCTGATTCGGGTTGGAATGATGCTGCACTCCTGAGTCAGTTCTGTCATGGTCTCTCAGAGAGATTGAAAGATGCGTTTGCTTTCCATGAGAGACCAACGTCCTTAGAGTCTGCCATGTCATTGGCGGTACGCCTTGACAGGCGTCTAAGAGAAAGAAACGAGACCTCTCTGTCCTGCCATTGTCAGTCTAGGGGCAGTGGTGCGGACTCATTCAGTGTGCAGGGGCCTCATCCTGTCTCGCTCCCCTCTGAGGAGGAGCCCATGCAGCTAGGTCGACTTGCCCCTGATAAAAGAGGATTTAGTCCTCAGAGTATGGTGTGTTTTTGTTGTGGGGGCATAGGTCATTTGGCAAATGTTTGTCCGTCTAGGAGATTCTTGAACTGTACTAAGAGCGATAATAAGAGAAAAACCTCAAAAGGTAAATCATCAAATTCTGCTTCATCTGCTACTTTGGGCAAAGTTGATGTAGGAATTGATGCTTTTCCTCTGACCTGCAGTTCCCGTTTTTTCCTGTCTGCCAGGGTGGCGCTAGAGAGCAAAGTCATTTCTTGTGAGATTTTTGTCGATAGTGGAGCGGCCGTCAATCTTATTGACACTCAATTTGTAGCCATGCATGGTTTTCAGGTTTGCACATTAGAAAAGGATATACCTGTTTTTGCTATTGACTCTGCTCCACTCTCACAGAGATCTCTGAAGGGCATTGTTCACAATATCCGGCTAGCTGTAGGTGACACTCATGTGGAGGATATATCTTGTTTTGTCCTTAACGGATTGCCTTCTCCTCTAGTTTTGGGGTTACCCTGGCTCACTAGACATAACCCCACTATTGATTGGCAAGGAAGGCAAATAAATGAGTGGAGTGACTTTTGTAGAGAGAATTGTCTCACAGCGACTTTTGCAGAGGTGTCTACTAAAACTGTGCAATCATTTCTCTCTGATTTCTCGGACGTTTTCTTCGAGAGCGGTGTTCAGGAGCTACCTCCTCACCGGGAGTTTGACTGTCCCATTAACCTCATTCCCGGCGCCAAGCTGCCAAAAGCACGCCTCTACAATCTCTAACAACCGGAAAGAATCGCAATGTGAACTTATATCTCCGAGAGTCTCGAGAAGGGGCATATTCGTCCCTCAAAGTCACCTGTGGCCGCGGTTTTTTTTTTTGTTAAAAAAAAAGATGGCTCTCTGAGACCTTGCCTAGATTTTAGGGAGCTGAACCGTATCACGATTCGCGATCCCTATCCCCTTCCTCTGATCCCGGACCTCTTCAACCAAATTGTTGGGGCCAAGGTGTTTTCCAAATTGGATTTGAGAGGCGAGTACAACCTGGTCAGGGTCAGAGAGGGGGATGAATGGAAAAGGGCCTTTAATACCCCTAACGGGCATTTCGAGAATCTCGTTATGCCTTTCGGCCTGATGAATGCTCCGGCCGTCTTTCAGCATTTTGTTAATAGTATTTTCTACCATTTAATGGGGAAATTTGTATTGGTGTATCTTGATGATATTTTGATTTTTTCCCCTGATGTTCAGACCCATCAGGATCATCTTTTTCAGGTTCTGCAGATTCTGCGGGAAAATAAATTGTACGCCAAGCTGGAGAAATGTCTTTTTATGGTATCGGAGATTCAATTTCTGGGTTTTCTCCTTTCTGCTTCTGGTTTTCGCATGGATCCGGAGAAGGTCCGTGCTGTACTTGAGTGGGAGCTTCCTGAGAATCAGAAGGCATTGATGCGCTTTCTGGGTTTTGCGAACTATTACAGAAAGTTCATTTTGAATTATTCCTCTGTTGTCAAACCCCTTACTGACATGACAAAAAAGGGGGCGGATTTTTCCTCTTGGTCGGAGGAGGCGCTTGCAGCCTTTTCTAAGATTAAAGAGAGTTTTGCGTCTGCTCCCGTCTTGGTGCATCCCGATGTTTCCTTACCTTTTATTGTTGAGGTGGATGCTTCCGAGGTGGGTGTGGGTGCGGTTTTGTCCCAGGGCCCTTCTCCTGCCAAATGGCGACCCTGTGCCTTTTTCTCTAAAAAACTCTCCCCGGCAGAGAGAAACTATGATGTGGGAGATAGGGAGTTGTTGGCCATCAAGTTGGCTTTCGAGGAATGGCGCCATTGGTTGGAGGGGGCCAGGTACCCTATCACCGTTTTTACCGATCATAAGAATCTGGCATACTTGGAGTCGGCCAGGCGTATGAATCCGAGACAGGCCAGATGGTCTCTGTTCTTCTCCAGATTCAATTTTGTTGTTACATTCCGACCTGGGATAAAAAATGTGAAGGCTGATGCTCTCTCTCGCTGTTTTCCGGGAGGAGGAAACTCCGAGGACCCGGGTCCCATTTTGGCGGAGGGGGTAGTTGTTTCTGCTCTATATTCCGATTTGGAGGCCGAGGTCCAGGCTGCCCAGACTGAGAAACCTGCCCGTTGTCCTTCTGGGAAGTTGTTCGTGCCTCCTGAGCTACGTCACAAACTCTTTAAGGAGCATCATGATACGGTTCTTGCTGGTCACCCCGGGAGTAGAGCCACGGTAGATCTCATTGCTCGGAGATTTTGGTGGCCTGCTCTTCGTAAGTCGGTGGAGGGTTTTGTGGCTGCTTGTGAGACGTGCGCTCGCGCTAAGGTCCCTCGTTCACGGCCTTCAGGTTCCCTTCTCCCGTTACCCATACCTTCCCGTCCTTGGACACACCTGTCCATGGACTTTATCACGGATCTTCCTCGTTCCTCGGGGAAGTCGGTGATCCTGGTGGTGGTGGACCATTTTAGCAAGATGGCTCATTTCGTACCTTTCCCTGGTTTACCCAATGCTAAAACGTTGGCGCAAGCTTTTGTCGACCATATTGTTAAATTGCACGGCATTCCCTCTGATATTGTTTCCGATAGAGGCACGCAGTTTGTGTCCAGGTTCTGGAAGGCTTTCTGTTCTCGCCTGGGGGTTCGGCTGTCCTTCTCTTCTGCTTTTCACCCGCAGTCGAATGGTCAGACTGAGCGCTTCAATCAGAATCTGGAGACATATTTGCGCTGTTTTGTGGCAGAGAACCAGGAGGATTGGTGTTCATTTCTCCCTCTTGCTGAGTTTGCTCTGAACAACCTTTGTCAGGAATCTTCTGATAAGTCACCATTCTTTGGTGCATATGGGTTCCATCCGCAGTTTGGGACATTCTCGGGAGGGGCTCTTTCTGGTTTACCTGAGGAGGAGAGATTTTCCTCGTCTTTGTCTACCATTTGGCAAAAGATTCAGAGTAATCTTAAAAAGATGAGTGAGAGGTATAGGCGTGTGGCTGATAAGAGACGTGTGCCTGGTCTGGACCTGAATGTGGGTGATCTGGTGTGGTTGTCTACACGAAATATTAAACTGAAGGTTCCCTCCTGGAAATTGGGTCCCAAGTTTATTGGGCCTTATAAAATCTTGTCAGTCATCAATCCTGTTGCCATCCGTCTTGATCTTCCACGGATTTGGAAGATACATAATGTATTTCACAGATCTCTCTTAAAACCATATGTCCAGCCCACGGTACACTCCTCTTTGCCTCCTCCTCCGATTTTGGTTGATGGCAATCTGGAGTTTGAGGTTTCCAGAATTGTGGACTCTCGCATTGTCCGCGGTTCTCTTCAGTACCTCGTTCATTGGAAGGGTTATGGTCCTGAGGAGAGGATGTGGGTTCCGGTGTCGGACATTAAAGCCACTCGCCTCATCAGGGCATTTCATAGGGCTCATCCTGAGAAGGTGGGTCCTGGGTGTCCGGAGTCCACCCGTAGAGGGGGGGTACTGTCACTACCAGAGCTTTGGGACGTTCTCACAGCTCTGTTTCTCCACCCCTGTGATGATGTCACTACTAGAGCTGGGAGGAGTTCTCACTGCTCTGTTTACTTTTGGTTTCCTTCCTCCCAGCTGTTCCTCATGCGTTTGATTTCCCTCTCTTTATATCACCCCTCCTCCTATTGTAGGGCGTGGATTATAGTTCTCATTTCAGTTGTAGCTCTTGCTTTAGTATCTTCACTTGTAGCTATCAGTTCACTGGACCTGTGTTCTGCTGCAGCAAGCACTCCGGATATTGCCAGCTGTCCTTGGATCCGTCTTCTCTGCGGCTGCAACACATTCAGCTAAGTGTACAGACTTTGTTGTGTACCTGATTATTTTCTGACTGGATCTGAGGTGGCCACGGTTCCCTCCATATACTGAGTAGGGCACCGGTGGCCGTGCCCCTTCCACTATTGTAGGGGTTACAGTGGTCATCAGTCTTAGGCACGTGGGCATGTCTCGTTCCGCCATTTGGATCCGGGCATGTGCTTTAGCAGCATAGGGAGAGCTTTGAGGGTCTGACAGGGGTCACCCTTTATCCTCCCAAGTTTGGGTCCGGTCAGTAGCTCTTTTACTGTGTATACTATTGTTGCTCACATACAGCCGTGACAGCTACACTTTTTGTGATGTAAGGTGACAAAAAAAGGCATTTGACACCGTTTTTATATTTTTTTACGGTATTCACCTAAAGGGGTTAGGTCATGTGATATTTTTATAGAGCAGGTTCTTGCAGACGCGGCGATACCTAATATGTAAACTTTTTTTATTTATGTAAGTTTTACACAATTATATCATTTTTGAACCAAAAAAAAATCGTCTCCATATTCTGAGAGCCATATTTATTTTTATTTTTTGGGTGAATGTCTTAGGTAGGGGCTAATATTTTGTGGGATGAGGTGACGGTTATATTGGTACTATTTTGGGGGCATACACCTATTTGATCGCTTGGTTTTGCACTTTTAGTGATGTAAGGTGACAAAAAAAGTCTTTTTAGCAGTTTTTATTTAATTTTTTTGACGGTGTTCATCTGAGGGGTTAGGTCATGTGATTATTTTATAGAGTCGGTCGATACGGATGCGGCAATACCTAATATGTCTATTTTTATTTTTTTCCTATTTTGACAATTTTTTATTTACTTTATATTGGGAAATGGACACTTTTATTTTTTACTTGGAACCTTTATTTATTTTTTTCACTTTATTTTTTGTCCCACTCTGGGACTTCAACTTTTGGGGTCTTATCCCCCTTACAATGTCTTATAATACTTTGGTATTGTAACGCATTGGCTGTAAGTGTATTAACAGTGTAATACACTTACAG